>NC_141155.1:66042181-66345431 GCF_053477565.2 Lygodium microphyllum
CTCCTTTGAAGAAGGAGAATTGGTCTATCTTAAGGTGCCTGAACAAACTAAAACTATGAAAAAGGGACACTGTCCAAAGCTTTCACCAAGGTATTGTGGTCCTTTCATAATACTTAAAAGGGTGGGAGAATTGGCTTACAAGCTCCAACTACCTGCTGGTAGTAAAATACATCCAGTTTTTCATGTAAGTAAATTAAGGAAAAAGCTGGGTGATTTGGATAATCTAATCTTAAATGATGATATTGAGGAGTTATTCTATGACCAATCTAATCCACATGAACCAGAAAAAATATTAAATGTTCGTAATAGACAAACGAGGAATACTATTTATCAAGAATGTTTGGTTAAGTGGAAAGATTGTTCAGAAGAAAGCTCAACATGGGAGCGAGTAAGTACTTTAAAGAAAAGGTTTCCCGATTTACAGTTAGACCTTCCAAGTATCGTTTTCGAGGACGAAACCGATTCTTAAGGGGAAGGAAATGTGACATTAATGTGACATTAAAAGTGATATTTAATGTCACATTAAGGTCATAAATATGGAATGTGACATTAAAAGTGACATTTAATGTCACATTAAGGTAAATCTAGGGGAACATGCACGAGAATGACCGTTCGGGCTCTTGGGCGCCCGAACGGGGTTAAGGTGAGCCTAGAGAGTCGAGGAATAGTAGGACTCCAGGAAGTTGACGGCTGGCAAAGGAATCTGAGGGAGAGGGCCAGCACTGATCTAGGCGTGGTTGGGAGGAGAAGAATGTCTCGTGCTCAGAAGTTTCATGATTTTCTCATTGTCTTTACGAATCCATCTAACATAGTAGCTCTCTTGCATCTGACTTACCAGAGTTCCTTTCTCTTCATGGACTAGGAGCTAGCCTTGGATAGGGATGCTTATCTCCCGAAGGCTTTGCATAAGGATGTGCATGGTCCATTCCTCTAGGAGCTAACCAACTATGGAGACCAAAGGGAAATGGCCTTTGCTAGCACAATGTACTGGAAAAGGGTCTCTTTGGTCAAGCCACCTTGGTGGGAGTCGTTTGGGTATTAGCTAGCAAACATGCAGAAGGTGGCTTTACGAGTGTTGACTTAGGTAATTCAAATTTAAATCTTATCATTTTGTTTCCAGCAAAGGTTATAATTATCTTATAAATTTTCAATTTTAATGAGTTGAAGTCATTTGATTAACTTGAATAGGATTGTCCATTTGGTGTGTGTGAGAGAAATTCGTCAGTCTATTCTCTTATACACACCAAGGTCTACACACCAAGATCCGAAATAAACTTAGCACTAGGCAATTAGATCGACTTATCTATTGTCGTTCTAACTTGCGTATGCTTAGGGACATGCATAAGATGCCGATGGCACAATAAGTAATTTTTAACTTGAGTCCATACTTATTCTAAAATTTAAATTTGTGAATGTAAATTCTTAAGCCATCTTATTATTTATATATCTCAACTTCAATTTTTCAAGTGAATGTAGATGAGTTCAAGTTAATAGGGACCATACTTAAAAGTGTGAATAAAGAGAGAGATGAAGAGCAGGACACCATCTTCAAAGAGCTTTACATGGAGCTAGAGGAGATTGACTGTCCAGTGTCACGTACTCGTAGGGGAAGGGGGGTTACTCCTTGAGACATTGCAGTTGGTAGAAACACACAGGTAGTAGTTAAAACCTATGTGAGGCGTGGTTTTGGAAGCTCTTCTGCTCTGATTGCTTGTGTTTCAGAGGATATCCTTGTTCAAGAGCCCGAGTATGATGAGCATGGCAATCTCCTTAGTGATGGGGATTTTGTTCCACACATGTCAGACTCACCTAGTGATGACCACGAGTCTCATTTAAGTGACGGGTTTGAGAATTCATCTAAGTAGTACCCTTGACAGCCTCTACTATCTAGATACTTTTTAAGCTTAGACACTTGTATCTCCTGCTTTTTTGTACATGAGTCTTGAATATGATACTTGTAACTTGTGACTTGCCCAAGGCTCTTTTTTTACCTATTGTACATGTCTTCAGATTCATAAATGAAATTGAAATTCGGAGTATACATTTTGTCTCAACCACTTGTTATGTTTATGAAGTATTGTTGAAACTTGAAACTTGAGTCTCATGTGTATTTGTGATATTTGAGGGTTAAAGCTAAGACTCTCATATTAAAATAAGTAATATTTACTACACTAATCCCTTAATTTTCTATGTATTTTTTAATGATCGTATGAAACATCGGATTTTATGTAACATTTTTTTGTGTACGTTCAGTATCGTACTAAGTCCACGGATTGAATGGATCGGACGGGTTATACTTGACTACCTTGAACTGGCCATCTCCTATGGTTGGCTAAGGCAAGAACGACCCTAATGGTAACCATCTGAGATGTAGGTGCAAAGGTGTCATGGAAATTCACCCCTAGGCGCTCTGTGAAGCCCTTTGCAATGAGCCATGCCTTGTGCTTATCTAGTGTACCATTGTGATATTTGGTCTTGAAGACCCATTTCACACCAATTGCCTTTCTATGAACGGGGCGAGACACAAGATCTGAAGTGCCATTCCACTCAAGAGCATCCAACTCTTGCTTCATAGCCTTCTTCCAATGTTGTGATTGCAAAGCTTGCTTCATGGAGGTGGGTTTTCTATCCTGTATAACATGGGTCATCAAACAATAGTTAATACAAACAAGCTTGATAGTATGTGTTTGGTTCCTTCGAGACCACTATGGTCCATCTTGCGACTGCCACTCCTTAGGGGACTTCCCATAGAGACAAGGAATGCCCGTTCTGGCACATAGGAATGGATTAATACGTTTTGGGAGGTTTGAGCCTAGGAAACATTAGCTGAACATTCTAGCCCGTTCCTTGTCCCGTTCCCTCTCGTTCTAGGCTGTTCTAGGGCCGTTTCCTAATTTGGAACGGTTGTTCCAGCAGCGGACATAAAAAAAAAATCATTGGACCGATATCCGTTTAGGATTGCGACTCGTTGGCTTGATGTCTCCCGTTCACTCGCCGCGTCTCTTGCCTTTGTGCCTCTCTCTCTTGCCTCGCCTGCCTTACCTGACTGCCCCGCCTGCTCCCGCCTCTCCCACTTGCCCTGCTAGCCCTGCCTACCTACTCTTGCTTGCCTCGCCTGCTTGCTCTCGCCTAACCCGCCCGCTCCGCTTGCCTCGCTTGCCTACTCCGGCCTGCTCGCGCCTCTCTCGCCTGCCTCTCCCGTTTGCCTGGCTCGCCTCTCATGTGTGGCTGGACTCCCGCAAGTGAGGAATCTCGTGTAATGCACCAACCAAAGTATTTGTCTACTTAGTATTGATTTTTGTTCAGTGGGATCATTATCTCCCCCAAATTTGGGGCATTTTGGATCAGTTGTTGGCAGTCGCCCCAAAATTTGGGGTTTCTCAAGGATTGGGGCCCAAATTTGGTTGCAATGTCCCCAAATTTGGGGCATTGGAATCCATCATCTTGGGATCTAAAAGAGCCCCCAAATTTGGGAGCTGAAATGCGCCAAATTTTGGGGCATTTTCAGCAAGGGAATGCAAGCTGGAATGCCCCAAATTTGTGGCCTTTTGAATCAGTCATTGCTCCAAATTTGGGAGCTGAAAATACACCAAATTTTGGGGCATTTTCAGCAATGTAATGTAGGATGGAAGGCCTCAAATTTGTGGCATTTTCAGTAAAAGGAATGCAGGCTGAAGTAGCACCAAAGTTCGTGCATTTTTAGCAAACATTTAACACATGCATGTTGAAATTTTGACTGCAAATTTCTGCAATTTCGTTGAACTTTACTGATTATTTGCCACTTTTATATAGATGGCAGCATTGACATCTATGGGATCTTCATCATCCTTAGCAGGTACTTCATCAACAACTGGACGAAGTCAAAGCACTACTTGGTCATGGTGGGATGAGGTAGATGCGAGAGGTGGAGAGGCTAGCCCTTGGAAATGCAAACTTTGCTCTTATGCTTGCACTAGTGGGGCTGATAAAGTGAGAGCCCATCTTCTACATGAGGAGGGGAAAGAGGTGCGTTTTTGCACCAATGTATCAATTGAGAAAAGGCAGGAGTTACTTGACCGCATAGCCACTTCTTTGGGGAATTCACATGCAAGGAGGACGCCAAATATAGCAATGGATCCAAGAACATGGACTCCAAGGCCAGCAGGGCATGGTGCTTCATGCAGAAGACCACCAGGATTAGTGGCTATGTAGCCTTCTTGTGGGCCATTAGTGGTAGCAGGTCGTGGTGTTAGACAGAGTTGATTGCACACTTCATGGGAACCAAAGAAAAAAGAGGAAACAGATGTAGCAGTGACACATTTTTTTTACCATGACCATATTGCATTCAAATCAGCCAGGTCACCTTATATTTTAAATATGGTGACAAAGATTGGAGAGTATGGACCCACATATAAACCCCTTCATAAAAAACTATCATGACTACAATGCTTCAGAAGGAGAAAGCAACCATAGAGATTGTAATAGCAAATATTCGCAATCAATGGGCAAGAAATGGAGAGCGTTGATAGCAGATGGATGGAGTGACACACGCCATAGGTCCATACATGGTGTTGTCGCATATTCTCGTGGGGATGTATACTTCATTGGTAGTCATGATGCTTCAGAGACTGGAAAGTGTGCAAATGTATTGGCATCCGAGTTGTGCGAGGCAATGCAGGCTGTTGGGGCAGAAACTGTAGTACAGTTTGTGGCAGATGGCGAACCTACAAACAGGGCAGCATGAAACATTTTAATGGCAATGTATCCACATATCACCTTTAGTCCATGCATGGTGCATTGCTTGAATAACTTGTTGAAGGATATTGGGGACTTGCCATGGATTGCATCTCTTGTTGTGAAAGGAAACAAGATTATCACATTTATATGTAATCATCAATACTTGCATGTTGAGTTTCACAAGAGAAGTGACAAAGAAACTTCTCAAGTACTCAGATACATGATTTGCATATAACTTTCTTATGCTTGGTCGATTGCACTATTGCAAAGGTGCAATTAGGGAGCTATTTGCTAGTGATGAGTATGAAAATTGGACTAGGGCTGCCACTGCTACTGCTGCGTTACGTAATGCATATGTCTCTGATAGAGATTTTTGGGATGAGGTGAATCCCACCAACCAAATGGTTGATTCTATTATGCACATGTTGAGGCTTGTAGATGGCATGGATCCATGCATTGGGAAGATCTATGAAGGTATGGATCACATGATTGAGAGGTTGGAGAGTTTGGAACCAAATGCAGATAGGTATGAGCAGATCAAGGAGTTATGCATCAGCAGATGGAATGAGTATGTCTCTCCTATGCATGCTGGAGCGTATGTGCTTGATTCTAAGTTTCAAGGAGAGATGCAAAAAAGAGTCCTTGAGGTGGTCAAGGCTTGGAACACATTGCTTGCAAGGCTTTATCCTAGCCATGAAATGCAACACAAAATTAAAAATCAGCTCTCTGTGTATCGGCAAACATTAGGGATGTTTGGTACATAGGATGCACTAGAGGACCGGACAAATATTGGGGCTGCTTTATGGTGGGAGGACTACGGGGCAAAAGCTCCAGAGTTGCAGAGTTTGGCTAGTCGTATTCTTAGTCAAACAATTAGCTCTTCTTGTTTAGAGCAACTATGGAGCTCATTCAATCACATTTACTCAAAGAAGAGAAATCGCCTTAGTACAATGAAGACGAATGACCTAGTTTATGTGAGCTCCAATCTTCGCTTGCTAGCTCGTGTATCAGTTGCAAAGGCAGGTTCTTTTATACATTGGGAAAAAGTAGGATGAGCATTGAGGCACAGTGGAGCCATCTTCCATGAATTAGAGCACTTAGCGGCTAGCCTTTTGGAACTCTAGAATATTGACTTGGAAATTGGAGCTCTTGTAACTTGGATCTTTAGACTTTAAAGTTTAGTGCATATTTTGTGTCTTTGCAATGCACACTTGTTGGACTTATGCAACATTGTTGATTACAATGTTGAATCATGAATGCGATAATCCGTTGCTGATTACAATGTTTTGAATCTTTATTGTTGTTGAAACTTGATCATTATGTCTCTAATTTCACGAATTATGGTTGATATGATATCTCTCTCTAGATTCTAAGACTTAAGTGTTGATTCTCTCTCTCTCTCTCTCTACACACACACACACACACACACACACACACATATGTATATATATATATATGTTTCGGGGGATCCTATTCCCCGTTCCTGGTAACTATGGGACTTTTTCAATCCCTAAATCGTGGAGTGTGTCTTGTGTCCAACGAGGAGGCCGAATCTCTCCTTGTCGCACTCCATCTACTGAAGTCTCTAGAATATATACCGGTGATGGCGCAATCGGGGAAGGTGGTGGGGAAGTAGTATCCTCATCTGAAGATGAAGCATCTCCATGAGGCACGAGCTCCAAAGATACAGTCGTGGGCACCCAACTATCACCTCTGGATCTCCAAGCACGGTGTGTTCCTGGCCCCCCTCTGAGTTTGGAACCTCCATGAACCGAACATCTCGACTCGTGTAGACATTTCGTTTAACGAGATCGTACTATCAGTAACCTTGGGATTGCGAATTGTAGGCCACAAACACTTGTCTTTGGGAAGTCGCTTCAAATTTATTGCGTTGTGTCTTCGAGATGTGGACACATGCATGACACCCAAAAACCCTGAAATTAGAAACATCAGGCTTAGACCGAAAATACACCTCGTAAGGTATCGTACCAACAATGGTTTGAGTGGGGGATTGATTAAGCATGTGGACAGCAGTAGCCACAACCTTAGCCTAGAGACATTGAGGTGTCTATCTATGATCCATCATGGTGTGAGCCATCTCAATCACACTTCAGTTCTTCTGTTCCAATATCTCATTTTCTTGAGGTGTGTTTGTGCTTGGAAACTCTTGGTGGATACCATGATCTGCATAGAACCTAGCAAGGTCATTAGAAATAAATTTCCCTCCCTTTTAGTCTTCAACTTGATTGTTTCTCCTCAAAGAGTAACCAATCCTTGAAGTGGGAGAAAGCCTTTGACTTTAGCTGCAAAAAATAAACCCATGTCAGCGTGCTAAAATTGTCCACAATTAGCATGAAATACAAGCTCCACTTAAGGGACTCTGTTCGCATAGGTTCACAAAGATTTGTAGAAACAAGCTCCAAGGGTGTTGAAGACCACCTCGAAGTTCGGCATGCCTCGAACAAGCTGTACCCTAGATGCCTTCTGAAGGTAATCATAATTTGGATGGCAAAACTGAGCATGCCAAAGCTCGGACTGTGTGTGAGAGGTAAGAAGAAGAGAAGCCAAGGCAGAAGGAGACTATAACTTATAGACTCCATTCTCCTCGCAACCGGAAGTAAGCACTTGTCTCGATCCATGATCAAGAATTTGAAAGGAATCCTCGTCAAACTCAACCAAGAGGTGGAGGGCACAAATCTTGTGCATCGAAAGCAGAGGGTAATCCAGGCAAGTTGGCACATAAAGCACCTCGGAAGTGTGGGCACCACCCAGCTCCCCGTCTGGAATAAGTTGCATGTTATGTCTCCCTTGAATGGGAATAGAAGAGCTATTTGATAAGAATTTGCCCATGCGAAGGCCACAAATGGGCAATCGTGTTGTAGAAGGAGTCATGTGCCAAGAGGCACCACTCTCAACAATCCACTCATGAGAGTGTGGGGTTGTCAACGTAGAATCAGAATTCCTAGGGGTCGACGCCTGAACCACCTCCAAATGGAGGAAGGCAACTAATGAGGGACCAGCTAGTGCTCCTGAATCCTTTGAAGACTCAATCTTTGTCTTCCTTCTCCTTGTCGGGATAATCCTTTTTCTAGTAACTTGACTTGCCATAGATGTGACAAGTGGAGTCCTTCTCCTTGTCCTTCTTTGATTTGTCCTCCTTATTTTGGTCATTTTCCTTTGTTTGAGAGGATTGACCTATCAATGCCTTTGATTTGAAAGCATTTGGCCCTTTCAATTGCTTCTCTTGGCCCAAAACCATAGGAGTCAACTCCTTGCAATGAAGAGTCTTTGTCCCCCTTGACGCAATCAAAGAAAAAGTAAAATGCATTGAATCTAGGCGGTAAGTGCGAAAGAAGTGTTATTGCCATGTCTTCGGAAGTGATGATCTTCCCCGCGCTTTGTATCCACATCTATAGTTGCCTTGGCTTGTTTACATGCTTCCACATAGAAGATGATTTGTTGACGCTCAAGGCTCTCATTTGTACCTCTAAAGAAACACGTTTCATAGAGGTCTTTTTGTTGTACATTTGATCAAGCTCCAACCATCACTGTCATGTGCTCTATATGGGCTATCACAGTTGTAGTGAAAGAGAAACGATCGGATGTAGGCATTCAGTTTGTCCCAATGTACTTGAACCTTGGCCAACTCCATATGGTTTGCTGAAACCAGCATTCCTTCTGGAATGGGTGGTGATAATCTGATTTAAGAGTTAATTACAACAATAAATAAATGCACATAAAATGAAATACACACTTTTACCATAACATTCTTGGACAATAGACACCTTGTTGGCCCCAAAATTGGCGCCCCTTGCGGTATTTCTTTAGCTTTCATTCACTTGGAAGGAGTACAACTTGAGATTCTTCAATCTCCTCCTGCTAACCAATTGCTCTTGCTATCATAAATGACCAGTAAGCCTTTTGGGTCATTTGCCCCTTGATTCACTAAGGACTTTTTCTCCAATTTGACCCTTGACTAGCCAAATGCTGCCCCAAATCAATTCGGGATGGGCTGGCTCTTGAAATCCCTTGATAATCTTCAATTATCAGCTTGCTGATTTCAATCCCTTGAGCCTTCAATCTCTGGCACGGATCCCAAGGTGGCTGCTAAACCCTAATTTCTGCTGTAAATTAGAGTTTACTGCATAAATTACAGATCAGCCTACTAAAAATGGTTGAAATCTCCTCCAAATGGCTAAGAATTGTTGAGAATGGCTAAGCATAGGCTGAAGGAGATGAGAGAATGCTGTAAAGAGAGAAAATTTTGAGATTTGTCGGGAAGAACTGGTCAAAATCAACTGCTTTGCTGTACCAGCCCCAAATGGATGCACCAACAACAATAGGAGCATCAGAGATTGTGACCTTCAGGAGAAAGTGCATCAACAGCAATTGCCAGCTTCCCAAGGTCAAGAATATGCAATCTCCATCACCAAAATGGTCTCCAATGACTAGGAAATGGCCCCAAAAGCTGGTAGCAACAGTCCAACATCTCTTTCCAACAATCCAAAATGAAAAAACGAGATTTCCCTCTCCCTTCAGCCCTATTTAGCCTTTCCCCCACTTGCATGGGAAAGTTTTACCAAGTGGCAGCTTTCTTAATCCATTTTCAGCAATTTTCAGCCATTTAATTAATATTCAGAATTAATTAATTCTGAAAATTAATTCAGCTCTTAATCCATGCCCAAAAAATTGACCTTGCCCATCCAAAAATTAATTGGCTAGGCCATTTGCAACCCAAAGTGGTCCCATGCATTAATTGACCTTTGGACAAGCATTAATCCATTAATTAATGCCTAGTTCCTAGTGTCATAACTGACACTTAATGGTCAATTAATAGTCCTAGGGGCAAACTAATACCAAAATTCACCTAGAATCTAACAAGTGTAACTTGTTACAACTTTTGCCTTTGACACCCATCTTTTTCACAAGGTCCTTCGGCCTTCAACTGTGAGAAAGTAGCTTGCACCTCACATGTGCAATACATGTGCATCTTTTAATTGCACATTTGATTAATCCTTTAATCAAATATCAATTAAACATAAGCAAAGCATCAAATTTTCATGTCCTCGTGATAGACCACCCCCTTAAAATCCTCGCAATCGTCCTCGATTGCACTGTAATGTGTGAAAGCAAACAATATTGCACTGGAATTTTGACAAGGCATCATAGTCAACACAACATTGGCCACTGCTAGCTAACTATCTCATATGCCCACCATTTGCTGAAAATTTCGAGCCAGCATAAACATAGCATAATGCTCAACAATAGTCCGTAACTGTTGCCAGAAACTCATCGGATGCATCCGAACTCTTGTTTCTCAACAATGCTGACTACACAACCATTGTCAAGCATAAACCGAGCCGAAACCATGGCTGAATTATCAATGGCATTCAGTACACATGCTGTCCATAGAACCAACTGAATACCACTGAAACTAATGATCATACACTAAAAACTAGCACTCATTAATCAGTCTCTCATAATCATAACTTGATGCAATGTACAGTTTCAGAGCTGCAGTGAAAACCATACCCATTTGCATGCATACTACAGTGACTAGTACACTGAATAGTGACCTCATGGCAGACATACTGTCAGCACAGTACCTTGGATGCATGCTGAATACATCCGAGATCCACTATACACGAGAGCAGTCCATTCCTGGAGGAGTAGATGTGCTACCTCCCCCTTGAGTATCAAGTGGTACTTTGGACCCTTGGCCTGTTGAACCTGAAAGAGCCTGATCCAAAGTTGGCTCTAACTGAAAGGCATCAAGGTAAAGCTGCAACAACTGAGGATGGTCTGCCAAGTCATCTTCTTCCATCCATTTAGCATCCATTGGTGAACAGTTGTGAAACTTCGCATTCTTTTTATGTGCCAAAATCTGCTCGGATATCAATATCTCATTCAGCTCCTCTACATTGGACTGAATTTCAGCAGATACATCCTTAGGCCACATCAGTATAAAAAAGCCTCAACAAGCTCACATGAAAGGCATAGTGTATCCGGTGGTGTAGAGGCAATTTCCATGATAGCCAGCATTAAAGGAAGCATTTGCATGACCAGCACTTATTCCTTGAGCCCCAAAAGCACGATGGGGTATTGATGCTTGCCCATATGCATGATTTTGCACACCAAGCATCATACTGATGCCTCCATACATCGGATTATGCATTCCATGAGCCATACCCGAGTACATTGGGTTATGCAAGCCATGCATTGGTTGCTGAAAGTTATGGGGAGGTGTGCCATACATTCCCACATTCGGTCGCTCACCCACCAAGCATGAAAAATTGTGCTACCACCATGCATATGCATTTCTTGCCCAACTGGCACCAACTGCTTTTCACCATGAGCATCTTTAGGAGCAACTTGAGAAGGCTTTGGCTTGTTCTTTGGTGCATCTTGCTGTCCCGAAGTTCTAGAAGAGGATTTTCTTTTCTTGCCCTTGTTGTCCTTCATAGGAGTGTTCAAAAACCGAGTAAATTGAGGATCTTTTGCCAATTCAGCAAAGATATTGGCTGCTGCCCTCATTCGATTCTTGAATGCATCATCGAATTTCATTTCCCCTTGCTGATCATCATCATCTTTCTGCATTGAGGGTCCAACATCTTGGCCGTCAACCACATTTTCAGCATGTTGTCCATGATTCGTGCCTTGTCTAAGATCACGCATTGCATTCCCTTCTTCCCCATGTGAATGTGCATCATGAGAGGCATCATTACTGTTTGATTGCATCCCATTGTATGAAGACATCTTGCTGTAATTTCTCAGCTGAGGACAAAGATTAGTACTAGCACAAAGCTTTGGCTTGCAATCAGGTGCCTCGGGCCCACCAAATCAAGAGATTTGATGTATTCCGGCAATGGAACCTTGAAACCAGCCTTCCTTCTTGGAATGGGTGGTGATAACCTGATTTAAGAGTTAATTACAATAATAAATAAATGCACATAAAATGAAATACACACTTTACCATAACATTCTTGGACAATAGACACCTTGTTGGCCCCAAAATTGGCGCTCCTTGCGGCCTTCCTTTAGCTTTCATTCAATTGGAAGGGGTACAACTTGAGATTCTTCAATCTCCTCCTACTAACCAATTGCTCTTGCTATCATAAATGACTAGCAAGCCTTTTGGGTCATTTGTCCCTTGATTCACCCAGGACTTCTTCTTCAATTTGACCCTTGGCTGGCCAAATGCTGCCCCAAATCAATTCGGGATGGGTTGGCTCCTGAAATCCCTTGATAATCTTCAATTATCAGTTGTGATTTCAGCCCCTTGAGCCTTCAATCTCTGGCATGGATCCCAAGGTGGCTGCTAAATCCTAATTTCTGCTGTAAATTAGAGTTACTGCAGAAATTACAGATCAGCCCACCAAAAATGGCTGAAATCTCCTCCAAATGGCTGAGAATTACGGAGAATGGCTAAACATAGGTTGAGGGAGATGAGAGAATGCTGTAAAGAGAGAAAATTTTGAGATTTGTTGGGAAGAACTGATCAAAATTAGCTGCTGCCCTGCTGTACCAGCCCCAAACGGATGCACCAACAACAATAGGAGTATCAGAGACTGTGATCTTCAGGAGAAAGTGCATCAGCAGCAATTGCCAGCTTCCCAAGGTCAAGAATATGCAATCTCCATCACCAAAATGGTCTCCAATGGCTGGGAAATGGCCCCAAAAGCTGGTAGCAACAGTCCAACACCTCTTCCTAACAGCTCCAAAATGAAAAAACGAGATTTTCCTCTCCCTTCAGCCCTATTTAACCTTTCCCCCACTTGCATGGGAAAGTTTTGCCAAGTGGCAACTTTCTTAATCCATTTTCAGCAATATCCAGGCATTTAATTAATTTTCAGAATTAATTAATTCTGAAAATTAATTCAGCCCTTAATCCATGCCCAAAAAATTGACCTTGCCCATCTAAAAATTAATTGGCTAGGCCATTTGCAACCCCAAGTGGTCCCATGCGTTAATTGACCCTTGGACAAGCATTAATCCATTAATTAATATCTAGTCCCTAGTGTCGTAATTGACACTTAATGGCTGATTAAAGGTCCTAGGGACAAACAAACACCAAAATTCACCTAGAATCTAACAAGTGTAACTTGTTACAACTTTTGCCTTTGACACCCATCTTTTTCATAGGGTCCTTCGGCCTTCAACCATGAGAAAGTAGCTTGCACCTCACATGTGCAACACATGTGCATCTTTTAATTGCACATTTGATTAATCCTTTAATCAAATGTCAATTAAACATAAGCAAAGCATCAAAATTTCACGTCCTCGTGACACCTGCTGTAGAAAGTTTGTACTAACAATGATGTGGGGTTTGGGGAAGTGCTATATATGGTAGAAATGTGCCAAATATGGCCCATTGTTGCCAAATGATGTAAAGTTGACTTGTAATTAAGCAATAAATTAATAAAATAATGATGTGTCTTCTAGATAGGATGGTTGCCTCATTGAACTAGTGTAAATGCACCCTCTAGCCATTGAAAAAGAAATGCAATTTCTAGGAAAGAACCCTCAACTAGTAAAGACACACTAAAACTGATTTGAAAAAGAACCGATTGTAATGCATGCTCTAGAAAGGGTTGCCTCCTCCATCAAGATCCTCATTTCATTCAGATTTAGACTCATAGGCAAGAGATGCTTGTATAAGATACAAATGACTACTAAAACCCCTTTTAGATCTTGGATGTGGTTGAAGGCCAAAGAAGATGGAATGGATCCAATAGTGGCAAAAAGAATTGCCAATGCTAATGAAGTCCATCGATGAAAGAACTCCTAATGACCCTAGGAATCCCACTTTGAAACTCAAGGGGCTAGGAAATGCACAATGGCATAACTGATATTGTCGCCCTCTGAAAGGGATTGGGGATACGAGGGAACCTTCAAAGGAGATGATGGGGGATGGGATTGAGCTTGGGATGAGTGGTGCATGATCGGTAATGGGTGCCATACTAGGTAAGTGTCTTCGAGGACCTTGAATAATGGAAGGGAAACAAAGCTTCTATAGCTCCCTTTCTTGCCAATCTCTTGTATGAATGGCTCTTATAGGAGGGTAAGGCCATAAGACTAGGCATTAATTAAGTAATTAATGCCAGTCTAAGGGCCAATAATTGCTCAATGAAACTTAAAAGACAAATTGGCCTAGCTTTTAAATATTGACTAGTGAAATTAATTTTTTGAGCACTAGAATAATTATTAAATTAATTTTTAAAAATAATGTTTTAAAAATTGATTTAATAAGCTGGATAATACTAGAAAGTGGGATTAGAAGCTTGCCACTTCGCAAAACTTGCCCATGCAAGTGGAAAAAATATTTTTAGGGGCCGGTAGAAGTCTATTCCAACCATTGTGAGAGAGAAGGCTATTAGAGAGCAAAGTGAGGCTACTGTTGTGATTTGCAGCTACCACGAATCAATCCTATAGTATGTAATAGTAGTTTGGAGTCCTCTAGGAGCAGGTGACAACAATCCAAGGTCCTGTGCAGACGATAGTATACAAGAGGGGGCATAGTCTTTTTGGTGTAGAAATTACATGATACAGGGGTCAAAATTTGAGCAAGGAGTAGAGAACACACAACAAATATGAGAAGAACAAGGACTGCTTTAATTTTAAATGAACTGATACAAAGATGGCTGTCCAATGGTTCGCTTCCATTATGAAGCTAAGATGGCGATTCAGATAGATGATAGGCGAAGAGCTTAAGGGTAGTTGAAAGGACGCTGATTAGGTGAAAGATAGTTTGACGATGACTTTAGAGAGGTTTTTCTTTTATAGTCCAAGAAGGTAGTCTAATCGGCATGTTTGACCATATTATATTGTGAACCTTTTCTAGTCAGCCATGGAATATTCCAGGAAATATTTTCTTTACTGTCTGGCCGAGGGCATTGCTATATTCCAGGAAATATTTTCTTTACTGTCTGGCCGAGGGCATTGCTCTCAAACTCCCATCAAGGGGGCTACTGACCCCTCTGAGACCTTCCAACCAGGGGTCGCTTTTGCGGCCCCCAGACTCCAAAATAGAGGCCCTTGATAATTCCCATACCTTGCAACTCGATGCATTGTGTCTCGAGTTACCACTAGTATAACTACTCTATCTAACACAAAGGTTAGATCCACAAAGGTCACCTTTTTGCCATCCAATCATATAGATCTCATTTGATATACAAGTTAGGACCCACCCAATGTTCGTGCTCACACATGGCTTCTCCTCGTAATGGGAGCCTTATAACTTAGAGCATCATGGATTATTGGTGGCACTTTAAGGGTGGGATATTGAGTATATCTAACATCTGGTAGTCCTAAGCTGTAGGTGACAACTTTCATGGTTATTTGAGCAAGACAGCAGCAGTTTTTCAGTGGTTCTCACGATGAAACTCTGAAATTTATCTTTTACAACACTCTCTCTTATCCCCCAACCATCTCTCAAGTTATCTCAGTATTTTTTAGCAGTTTGAGCCAACAAAGAAAGAGATTTTGGTTAATCTCTGCTATAAACTCTAATAGGGTTTTGATAGTCGCCTTGGGATGTGTGCTTGGAATCGAGGGCCTAGGACTTGAATTACAACAATTGAAATTGAGGATTTTCAAGGAGATTCAAGAGGCCAGCCAGATAGTATCTGATTTGGGACTGAATCTGTCTTTCAAGGAGCAAGGTAAAGGCCATTAAATCAAGGGGCAAATTGGTTTGGAGGCTTGTTGGTTAGTTTTGATAGTAAGTGACACTTGGATTAGCGGAGGAGATCAGAGAATCTCAGCTATACTCCTTTCATTTGCAATATACGATAAAAAAATACTGCAAGGGGCGCCAATTTTGGGGCCAATAGGGTGTCCAGTGTCCAAGATTAAAGTAATAAAGTGTGCATTTTCAATTTATGTGAATTTTATGCTTACTATAATTAGTGCTAAATCAAGTTATTTACCACCCTATTCGAGGAGGGAGGCTAGTTTCATGGTTGTGTATTACTGGGACACCATCAATTTCCTTGATTTGGTGGGCCCGAGACACTTGATTGAATGTCGAAAGCTTTGCTTAAGTGTTGAAATTGTATTCAACTGAGCATTACAACAAGAATATCTTCAGATGGTGAGATAAAATCAAGCAGGGATGATGGCTCTCAATTTGAAAATTCAGTGTTGGGAAAAATGCAATGCTTGGTCTTGGACAAGGTATTGAGCATGGACAATAAGCTGAGAATGAGGGAATTGGTCAAGAGGTGGGTCCTTTTAGGTCTCTTGAGTTGATGACTAGCAAGAGGAAGAGGAATATGATGACCAGTGTAAAGATCAACTGAGGATAACAACTAAAATGTTTATGCAATTGACAAATGAATCCTCAGTTTATGCGCTTTTTGAACCCTTCAGGGAGGGCAACAAAGTCAAGAAGAGGAAATCATCTTCAAGAGTGATGTCCAAGGGGGAGGTAGCACTTCCACTCCATCAGTTGTGGACAGCTCTCATATGTAGTGGATCTTGGATGTATTCAGCATGCATCTAAGGTACTGTATTGACAGTATGTCTACCATGAGATTCCTACTTAGTGTACTAGTCATTGTGAGATGTATGTAGATGAGTATGAGTTTCACCCGGTCACTAAAACTATACTTTTGTATCAATTTATGATTATTTTGGCATGAGTTCTTACATTTTATGATTGCTTTTGGGATCAAATTTGCATTGGTTATTGATCAATTCTTGCAATCAATTTGTGATCAGTTTGAGAACACATTTGTAGCAATTTGTGATTAGTTCTTAGATCAAATCGTTAGTTTATGATCAATTTATGCTCAGTTTTCAATGGTTTATAGCTGGTTCCATGGTCAGCAACATGTTAGTAAATACCATTGATAGTTTAAGCCATGATTTATGCTGAGAATATGTCTTATTATGATTGTGAAGTCAGAGCAGTTGAGAAATGTGAGTTATGGATGCATCAAATGGGTTTTTAACAACATTTTTGGACTTTATTTTATATTTATATCATGTTTATGTTGGTTGAAAATTTTCAAGAAGGTTTGGGATGTGTGGCACGATTGGACAATTGTGACTGATGTTGTGACTATGATGCCTTATGAAAATTCCAATGCAGTATGCTTTTCTTTTGGCACAATGTAGTGTAATCGAGGATGATTACAAGGATTTCAAGGGGGAGGTCTGTCACGGGGACGTAAAATTTTGAGATGCTATAATCTTGTCGATAATATTTTATTAAGATATTAATCAAATGTGCAAGGTTATTGAGCACATGTGATGCAAATGGCAATTATTTTATGATATCAAGCCAAAGGCCTTGAGGATGTAGTTGATGCCAAATGCAAAAGTTGTAATAAGTTATGCGTGATAGGTACTAGGTGGTATTCGGTGTCACATTTTGGCCTAGATCAATTTATTGGCCACTAATGTCAGTGGTGATATTAGAGACTATATATTAATTAAGTAATTACTGCTATTTTAAGGGTCAATAATAGCTCAAGGATACTTGAAAGATAAATTGATCTAGTCAATTTAATTATTAGCTGGTGAAATTAATTTTTTGAGAACTAGAATACTTGTTAAATTAATTTTTAGAATTAATAATTAAAAAATTAATTTAATAGGTTGAATAATGTTGAAAAATAAAATTAAAAGGCTTCCGCTTCGTAGATTTTGCTTATGCAAGTGGGAAAAACGTTTTCAGGGGTTGATCGAAGTCTATTCTAGCCATTGTGAGAGAACAAGAGGTTGTTGGAGAGCAAAGAGAGGTGGTGGTTGTGATTTGCAGCCACCAGTGATTAATCCTACAACATGTGATAGTAGTTTGGAGCCTCTAGGAGCAAGTGACAACATCCCAAGGTTCTTTTGGTGCAGATATCATACAAGAGGCAGCATCAGTCTTTCCAGCGGTCCTAAGCTATATGTGAGAGCTTCCATGGCTGTTTGAGTAGGGCAATAATAGTTTTTTAGCATTTCTCGTAATGAAACTTTGAAATTTCTCTCTCTACAGCATTATATCTCATCCTCTAGCCATCTCTTAAGTTATTTTAGCTTTTTCTAGCAATTGAAGCCATTAAAAAAAGAGATTTTAGTCAATCTCTAATGTAAATTCTAATTTATAAGAAAAATTAGGGTTTTAATAGTGGCCTTGGGATGCTGCTCAGAATTAAGGAATTTTAGGGAGATCTAAGAGGCCAACCAACCAATATTAGATTAAGATTTGAATTTTCTTTCAAGGAGCATAGTGAAGGTCAATTTCCAAGCCAACCAAGGGGTCAACTAGTTTGGAGGCTTACTGGTTAGTTTTGACAAGGGAAACTTGGATTAGCGGAGGAGATGAGAGAATCTCAGTTGCACTCCTTTCATTTGCAATATAAGATAAAGAAATACTGCAAGGGACGCTAATTTTGGGGCCAATCGGGTGTCTAATATCCAAGATTAATGTGGTAAAGTGTGCATTTTCAGTTCATGTGAATTTCTCTAGTGTAATATGTAGAGTAAAGGTCTTCAACTAGTAACGGGGAGATATCTTTGTCCATATCTTTGCTGTGATCCGATGTCATAGGACTTGAAATTTTGAGATATTTTAATATTAGTGATAACATTTGATTAGTACAAGGTTGTTTAGCATATGTGATGCACTTGGTAATTATTTCATGGTAATAGATCAAGGACCCTGAGGATACCGTGGGTGTCAAAGGCAAACATTGTGACAAGTTATGCTAGTTGGGATTTGGGGTTAGCTGGTATTAGTTTTGGCCCTGTGACAGTTAATTGGCTAATAAGTGTCAGTGGTGACACTAGAGACTAGCATTAATTTATTAATTAATACCAATCTAAGGGTCAACATGTCAAAAGAACGGATCTAGGGCATGACTATGGTGGCTTGAAGAGATAGAGTGAACTCATGAAGACATAGAGTTGAAGATAGAATGTCACACAAGGACCGTGAATTAGATTCCAAGATTGAGACTTGGACTCATAAACACAGCCTTGTGTGGCGACTCAGACTCTCAACTGAAAGGACAAAAGTATCATCATTTTGTATTACTCATCTTGCAAGTACAATGTTGTATAATAGTTGGGTTATTCCACTCTTCTCATTGTGTATATGGGATTCAGGACATCTCTTCCTAGAGTATACATCATTTGTCATTTCTCAACACCCCCCCTCAAATGATGAGTTCCTACACTCGCTGGCTTTTGCCCCCTCCCTTCCCCCCCCCTCCCCCCTACATGATAACATGGTCCGGGAGAGTAGCTCATAGGTAGCCTAGTCAAGTTAAAGCTTGAAACTTGACATCTTTGGTAAGGGTTTTGTTTTACGAAGTAAATCCACTAAGGAAAAACACAAGATCCACTATGGAAAAGATAATTTATTCAAAACAATCTGTCAGAGTTGTTGATGGCGGAAACATCCTTTTCTTCTTCTTCTCTTTCATTCATGAACTGATTCTAGTGGTTACCATTCTGCATCTGTTGTGCTCTTCTATGGTGGAAACATTCACTGGCTATATGGCAAGTCTTACCACAATAATGACATGTCATCCGATCTTTGTTATTGGTGTTGAATCCTCGACCTCTTCCTTTGGATCCAACAACTCCTTTGGTGTATAAGAGATTTTCCCTAGATGATGGAACACCATCTTTTGCATTCTTGTTCTTCTGTTTATTCTCTTTATCAAGAAGAGAGTGCTCAATATCTTTAAGTGAGAGACTTGGAACATAGGGTGGACATAAGATTCTCGTATGGATCCTTACTTACACTTGAAAGCAGTACCCACTATTACTTCATCTTCATCAATATTCTTCTTAAGAGTTGCAAGCTGGGTTTTTAGGCTCTTGAACTTGTTAATGTGTATGGTCATGGAAGCAGTCTTTTATATCCAGTTTATAAAATTGCATGAGTAATTTTACTTTTTTAATTCTTTGCTTGGGTACCAAACATCCTGTCAAGTTCCTCCCAAGCAGTTCTAGTATCTCTGATGCTAGAGATATGATGTAGCATATCATCAATTAGTCTGAGGCAATGATGCCTAGAGCCTTGTTGTTCATCTTTTTCCACTCCTTTGTCATGAGCTGGTCTTCTTCAATGAACTTGTCTTTATCATCTTCCTTCTTGTTATTTGCATCATCCTCAAACAGGTCCCACAAGTCCTTTCACATAAGATGGTACATAGTCTTCTCTTTCCAGGCATGAAAGCCTTCTCCATTGAACTTGGCTATTTGCTCAAGTTCAAACATTCTGAAGGAGGTCTTACCATGATGAGTGTACTTGGGCAGTGTCTATCCTTTTACAACGAGATTGAAGCTTACAAGAGATTTAATCAATTGGGCATTGCACATTAAAATTCTTCATGTTTGTCATTGCAAGACTGAAGTAAAACTAGCAATTGAATCGTTCTTGGATATGTCCAAAAACACAGGTGCCAAGAAACACTAGGTTAGTATCAAGAGATACTAGCTTCATTTAAGACTTGATGTTCCTGATTTTAGGTGGTCTTCTTGATCTTCAAATGGATTGCTTGAATTGAGGTGAGTTGCTTCAGATCTTCTTCTTGAAGTTTTCACTTGTTGGAACCGATCAGATTTAAATGACAGAAGCTCAAGTTGACTAAGAATGATGAAAATATGAATAAATTTTGAGCTTGAAATTCAAGGCTATGGAGTCTCTAGTTTAGGGTTTTTTGGCTGACTGGTTTTTTATTTGCAGCTTGTAGGAGAAGAATTTCCTAAAAATATTTTATGGGGAGAGAGCTTGGATATGGAGCTTTGAAAGGCCTATAGCTACAGAGTGAGCCGCAACGTACAAGAGTTGAATCGACAGTACGAACAATGACAGATGCACAATTTCAGCAAGCTGGGTTTTTTCGAAATGTTGGAGTAGGGAGTGTGTAATGTCGACCTTTGATGTGATCCAGTGATGCGCCTTGAGCAAGGGAACAAATCTCTAGAAGAAAGCTAGCTGAGATAGACTCTAGTTGGGGAGATCCAAGAGCTCCAAGTAGGGTAGGTGCTGTTTGGCTATGGCAGCCATGAAGGCTGGAATGAAGTTAGAGGTGAAAATGAGGTCATAAACTAGTATTGAGTTGGGCCATGCTCAGCTGAGCTCTGATGCCATGCCAAAAGAATGGATCTAGAGCATGGCTATGGTGGTTGGCTTGAAGAGATATACTGAACTCATGAAGATATAGAGTTGAAGATAGAATGTCACACCAAGATTGAGACTTGGACTCATAAACATAGTCTTGTGTGGTTGGACAATGACTCAGATTCTCAACTGAAAGGACAAAAGTATCATCATTTTGCATTACTCATCTTGCAAGTACAATGCTTTATAGTAGTTGGGTTGTTCCACTCTCCTCACTGTGCATATGGGATTTAGGACATCTCTTCCTAGAGCATACATTATTTGTCATTTCTCAACACAACAAAGGTTGGAGACCACTTCGCATTGCAAATGGCCTAGCCAATTTAATTATGGATAGCTACATTAAATTTTGGGCAGAGTCTGAAGGGTTGAAATTAATCTTCAAGTGGTAAAACTACTTCATCATGATATGCTTGAATTGATCGTTAGTGATTGAGACCCTTAGATGACCAGTTTATTTTGGAAGGGGTTATTTGAGAATATGGATACCACGTTGAGATTCTTATCATGCTTTCATCCGACCGCAAACCCGACCACAGACAATCGACCACAGATAGATGTCAATTTGAGGAAGCAAATTTCAGTGTTAGATCTTGTGAGGTGCTATGTTTTAAACCAGAAGAAACAATGGGAGTAATATTTGCCATTGGTTGAGTTTGCTTACAGCAACACAGTGTATAGTTTCGCTAGTGAAGCTGCATTTGAGGTGGTTGAGGGTAGCAAAAAGGTACCATCTATCTTGCAAACTAAGCTCAAGATCTTTGAGGTTGATTGTTATGTGGAAAAAATGGATGCAGTCTATGCAAAGATAAAGTATGCACTTCAGAGATCATAGGAAAAGAAAAAGAGGGTAGCTGATTATCATAGACGTGCTTTGCAGTGTGCAGTGGTGGGCGATTATATATTGTTGCGTTTTGAAAAGGTAAGGCTGAAAAATATGAAAGGAAGAGAGACCGTATTTGAAGTCGAGAATGAGATACTATGCGCCCTTCTAGGTGTTGGAGAAGATCAGGCATGTGACATACCGATTGAAATTATCTCCACATTGGCGGATACACAATGCCTTTCATGTAAGTTTGTTAAGGCCTTTTCATGATGATGTGCTAGAGGATATGTTTGTTGAAATTCAACATAAGAGTTGAGGAGCTGGATGAGATTTTGATACTCGAGTAGATTTTAGCACATAAGGAAGGAAAGGTCAAAGGCAAAGTTTTCAGGAGATATTTGGTGAAATTTTAGAATTATTTAGCAATGAATGCCAAATGGATGGAAGAGGATGACTTGGGAGACCATTCTCAGTTGTTACAACTTTACCTAGGTGCCTTTCAGTTAAAACTGACATTAGTTTGGGCTTAGTTGGGTTCGGCAAAAGCATGGATTTGGAGTATTGCCTGATGCTCAAGGGGGAGATAGTACTTCCACTTCATGAACTGTGGATAGCTCTTGTATGTAGTAGGTCTTGGATGTATTTAGCATGCATTCAAGATATTGTGTTGACACTATATTTGCCATGAGGTCACTACTTCATGTACTAGTCATTGTGAGATGTATGCGGATGGGTATGAGTTTTACTGAGCACTGAAACTATATTTTTGCATCAGCTTATGATAAGTTTGGTATGAATTTTGCCTCAATTTTGAGGCAAAAATTTTGATTTTAGCTTAATTTTGGATCGGTTTGAGAACTGTTTATGGTCACTTTTAGGATTATTTTGCATCAATTTTTGCATTGATTGCTGGTCAGCTTTTACAATGAGTTTTTGATCAGTTTAAGATCACATTTGCAGCAGTTTATGTTTAGTCCTCAGATCAACAAGTAATCAATTTATGATCAAACTATGCTCAATTTTCAATGGTTTACGATTGGTTTCAAAACAAAAAAATGTTAGTAAATGCCATTGATAGTTTTAGCCATGCTTTATGCTGAATTAATGTTTTTCTATGGTTGGTAGTTAGAACAATTGAGAAGCATGAGTTATAGATTTATCTAATGAGTTTGTAGTAACAATTTTGGAGTGATTTTGAATTTAATGTTATATATATGCTAGCTGGAGAATTTCTATAGGTTTGGGGCATGTAGCATGGTTGGAGAATAGTGGCCAATGTTGTGATTGTGATGCCTTATGGAAATTCCAATGCAGTATGCTTTTCCTTTGATACAATGCAATGTAATCGAGGACGATTGCAGGGATTTCAAGGGGGAGATTTGTCAAGAGGACGTGAAATTTTGAGATGCTTTACTCTTGCTGATAACATTTGATTAAGTTATTAATCAAATGTGTAAGGTTGTTTAGCATATGTGATGCACATGGCAGTTATTTCATGGTAACAGGCGAAGGACCCCAAGGATGCAGTGGGTGTCAAAGGCAAAAGTTATGACAAGTTATGTCAGTTGGGTTTTAGGGGTTAGTTGGTGTGAGTCTTGACCCTAAGACAGCTATTTGGCCAATAATTGTCGATGGTAACACTAGGGACTAGTCTAAGGGTCAACAGAGATTGGGGACTACTTCGAGTTGAAAATGGCCTAGTTAATTTAATTATGGATGGACACATTTAATTTTGGGCAGGATCAAAAGAGTTGAAATTAATTTTTAGGATTATTTAATTTTGAAAAATAATGAAATGGTTGGGTAATGTTGAAAAATGGGTTTAAAAGGCTACCACTTGGCAAAAATGCCCATGCAAATTGAGAAAACGTTTTTGGGGATTGGGTCTCAGTTATTCAGTCATTTTAGAGCTTAGGAGAGGGAAAGAGAGTACTGTTGGTCCATTTTTTGATTATAGAACAACAATTTGCTGCTAAAGGCAACCATTTGGGGGCCTTAGTAGACAAGGGCAATCACCTTCCAGGGGCTGGCAATAGCATTGCTGATCAGGTGACAATATTTTGGAGGTGTGTAGGAGTAGTAGGTGATTGTATTGAATGCAGGCTGGAGCAAGCAATAGGTAGAATTTAGGGATTTCTCTCTCATCTTGGCTTTCTCTCACCTTCTCCAACCCATTCTCAGAAGATCTCAATATTTCTCAACCATTTTGAGTAGATCTCAGCTAAATTTGGTGGACAACAGAGAGATATCTAAGCCCTATATTTTTGTACAAAGTAGGGTTTAGCAGTCACGTTGAGAGTCGTACCAACAAGAGAAGACATCATACACTGAAATCAACATCTAAAATTCGTGGAATGGACATGGATTTCAGATGCTAGGCCGTCCATTGTTAATTGGGATAACATTTGGCTAGTTGGTGGTTTCATTTGTCCAATTCCTAGGTGAAAATCAAGGGGCAATTTGACTAGATTACTTGTTGATTATATGTACAGCAAGGGGCTTATGGATCACGAAAGGAGGTTGTGGAATCTCAACTTGTATTCAATCCATTAGCAATCAAAGTTAAAGAAATACCGAAAGGGGCGTTAGTTTTGGGGCCAATCGAGTGTTTATTGTCCAAGATTATTAAGATAGATTATGCATTTCAATTGATGTTTATTTGGTGATTGCTGCAAATAAGTGCTTAATCAGGGGATTACCATCCTTTCCAAGAAGGAAAACTGGTTTCATGGTTCCATTGTTGGGATACCACTCAATCCCATGATTTGGTGGGCTCGAGGCACCTGATTGCAAGCTAAAGCTTTGTGCTAGTGTTGATTTTTGCTCTCGGCTAAGAAATTATAGAAATATGTATTCATACAATGAGATGGACTTAGGCAGTGATGATGCCTCTTAGTATGAGCATTCATAAGGGAATGAAGAAAATGCAATGTCTGATCTTGGACAAGGCTCAAACCATGGACAACAACCTGGAAATGTTGCTACTGTTGGCAAGTTGTTGGGCCTTTAAGACATAATGAGACTGATGATTAGCAAAGTGAAGAGGAATTTAATGACCAGTTCAAGAATTGGATGAGGACAACAATAAATCTCTTTACTGAATTGGCAAAGGATCCTCAACTTACCCGATTTTTGAATGCTTTGAAGAACATCAAGGGCAAGAAGAAGAAGACATCTTCTATACCTTTGGGATAACAAGGTACATCGAAGGTAATGCTAAAGCCTTCACTTGAAGCTCCCAAAGATGCTAATGAAGCAAAATAGTTGATACTTACGGGGCAAGGAGTGCAAATGCAAGGCCATCATGGAAGTGCCAACTTAATGGATTTTGGATGGTCGTGCATGCATGCTATGATGGGGTAGCTAGGATACTTTGGTGGAAGTACAATTTTTCATGCTATGGTTGGACATGGACGGCATACGGAAATGTATGGCATAAATCCCCATGGTATGTAGCAGCCAATGCATGGTATGCAAGGTCCAATGTATTTGGATATGGTTGGAAATATGTAAAACCCTATATATGGCAACATTAGCCTGGTGCTTGGGCCACAAAGTAGCATGTTTGATAATGTATCTATATCCTCAAATGCTTATGGGACTCAAGGAATGAATGCTGGTCATGCAAATGCTTCGATTGGTATTGGTTTTGATATAAATTCAGTGAATGCATCCTTTTTGCAGTAGTCAGGGCAGCAAAAGACTATGATGAGGGTGGAAAAGCAGTGAAGTTGAGTCCTTCAGTATTGCACAAAATATGTTGAAAGCTTTAACTTTCATTCATCAGTTTGATGTAGCCTATTTAGGGGAAAACTTCATGGAGTCCTCGAAGATTCAAAAGGCAGTCACTTTCTTGAAAGGGAATCCATTGCAATGGTGGTCTAGTCTTTTGATACAGGGTAGAGTATTGTTAACGTGGGTACAATTCAAGCAAATGTTTTCATTGAATTGGTTGACAAGTACCTTTAAGGTGGACATCATGATAGCTTGGAATAAGCTGGATGCTAAGGAGTGTAAGAATTTGGAGCAATATAATAAGAAGTTTTAGGATGCGTTGCTGCCTATTACTTGTTATTACCCTGTACTCCTTCATGAGCAAGTGGAAAAATATATTGCCTAAAGGAATCAAGGATTTTGCATTAAATCCATCGTGTCTAGTATGTCTCAACTCATAGAGAGTACTGCTATAACCGATGCTTTGTTGTGTGGGAAGGATTGGAGCTTCGTAGAGAGTGGGAAGAAGTTGAATAAAAAGTTGTTTAAGGTTGAGAGAAGGGGGCAAATATGAAAATCAGCATGTAAAGAGGCCAAAACAACAAAGAAAGGGCTTGAAAACATCGACACAATGTAGGGAATTGATGGCAACAAATAAATGTTTTATTTGTGAACAAGAGGGTCACATTGCAAGGGATTGTCCCAATAGGCAGCAATCTGGAAAATAATAAAATTAGGGAGATTCTAAAGGAAAGAAGCCCAAAACATCAGTAGGCTTGGTACCTAATGTTAGTGATTAGCCAAATGATGATGCTATTGAGTTATACAAAGCATGGGGCAAAATTAGAGATCAGCATGCATTGATTTTCTTCGATTATCACTTTTTTCATAATTACTTCTACTCATAGCTTGCAAAGAGACCTGAATACTAGATAAAAAGCTCAAATTGTGTTCTATTGCTATCTAAATGATATGTACATGATACCAAAAATAAATACTTAGTTTTACAATTTAAGTATTGTACTTCTAAAATGATTTCATTACCAAAAATAGCCAAAACAACTATAGATACCAAATAACAAGATGATGTTGGAGCATAACAAAATATCATGTGAATAGTACTACACATCAAAACAGGCTAGATGCTCACTTGTCATATGGAGAAATGCCTACTAAAACATCTAGTGCATCATCAACTACTTGTGTGTTAGGCACCTTCTCAATTTGTATATTCTTTGCATGAAGAGGATTTTGGACATAGGATTGCAATGGAGCAAAAGTCAAAGAAGTTAACCTTACAAAATATATCATAAGTTTTGTCTTTTCCCCTCCAATCTTGAGCCAATCTTAAGGGCATCCACAATATGAAAGTGTTTCATTGAATCATGGCCCATAATCCATCGTCAATGAGTAATGAGTAAACTACCGAAACTTAAAGAACTACCAAAACTTAAAAGACATCCATAGCTCAATAAAGGCCCATGATATCCTTAAATACCTTGTCTCCCTTTGTAGATTCTATATGGATGAGAGGTTGTGCTATGTTTGCACAAGTCATTATTTAGCCTATGACAATGTTGTTTTGCAAGTTCGACTATCAAAACATCATCTAGTGGTTTTTCAAGCAACTATGGAATGCATGTAGACAACATGCAAAGTGTAGAAATGATAGTTGAGCATCACATTTGTAATCTTCATTGGATGATGATGACGATGAACTCCATGAGGAAGCCATGTGTTCATTTTTCAAGACATTGCCCTTATCATCAAACTTTGGCAAATGGTGTGAGTACATTTGTTTTGGGAACAAATGGTTTTATGTGTTAGTTTGAAATAGTATAATGATCAGCCTCACATGAAGTATCTAAATGCGGTTGAAATCACAAATATTGCATCGTATTTTACCCACAATAAGCAATCATGGTGTGTTCAAGATCTAGGGGACATAAGGAGAGGTGTGGGAGGCTTTACACACATGCATGTGGTTTTGGTAATTGTGTTGTTTATGTGAAAAGCAATTAGTTGTACCTTATGGAAGTGATTTAGAACTTGGGAGAAAACTATTGATGCTAAAGATAATCATTGGCATCCATCCTATTAGGAGTCTCCTCATAAGCTCATGTTTATATGACTATCTCAAGCTAGTTAGAATAATGTTTTATGCAATTCTAATTAAATGGTTTTTTACCTTCCCAGGTAGACACCCTTTTAAATTCAATGATGCCATGGTTGATTATCTTCGACAAGTGGGACCTGGGGTTTTGGTTGGTCAGTGTTGGATTGAGGGCCAAGATGTGGAAAAAATACCGGAGAAGTTTGTAGATTTTGTGATAATTAAGGATTATACCAATAATTCTCAGTAAGTTAATTTGTTACCCATTTTAAATTGTTGGTTATGGGCATCTAAAGCAACTATGAAGTTCTTTTAATGTGTTGCTTAAGCTATCATTGTTTGTTTAACTTGTTTCTTGAGGTTTGAAAGATATGGGATTTGTGCATGTAATTAGGCATGTTTGGACGATAGGTTAGTAGTTTTTGGAGAGAGAATGCCAAGCCTTTGTTTTATCCAATTGCTAGTGGTCTCATGCAAAGAATCTATCGAGGGTTGGGTTTGGTTCTTGCGTAACCTTGACAGTGGTTCTTCCTGCCCATAGCATATTTGTGTAGTAACAAATGCATGAATGTGGGTATACACGTGCACGACCATGTGTATCAAAAATACATATTATTTATCATTGGTAAGCTTTGATACAAGATACCCAGTTTTCCATATGGTGAAACTAAACCAAGGATATGCCAAATCACTCGATATGTGAAAGTGTCCAATTGCAAGTTTACATCAAGATTAGAATGCATGTATTGTTTCCTTCAAAGTTTTACTAGTATGCCCTCTTGTAGCCTTTCCAAAAAATCTAATTTTAGCAAAGTAATTATGAAACATGTATAATGCATGAAACAATCTAGAGGAACATAAAAGAATGTGAATGAAATGGATGATTGAGACATGATTGTTTAGTAACAAAATTTGGAAACCTTTTTTAGGGTTTTCCACACATATTGCAAATAAGAGACTATGCATAAGGGTGCACTATTGCTTCTAAGACATTAGTGGTGATGACAGACTATAAGTTGGTATTTGAATCTTTGAGATGAGTTAAAGATAAAAGCCCAACTTCACCTTAGTAGATGCATTGGAATAAAATGTAAAAAATCTTATGTTTTGAGAATCTTAGACTAATGCTTGATGCTTATGCTCGATCTCTACTCTATCCCATTGTGCACATGTGCATGTGTAGGCTTGTGTCCAATTAAAGACATCATTTATTGACATTAAAAGGGTTTGCATATATGCATAACTTGTAATTCATTGTTTAAGGTTTACTTGATATGTTTAATTTAGTTGTTTCACTTGGCCTTCTATAGACTTGCTTGAAGATGATATATCTTAGGGTGGAATGCTATGTTTCAAGGCATGAAATGTTCATCTTGAATTCAAGTAAATGGGCCTTTGTAGCCCATTTGTCGCAAGTGAGATGTGTCAATATCTTATACTATTTAACCAATTTCACGAGAAAAAATGTTGTGTTTTTCGTTGAAAATCAAGCATGTAGTAATGTTTTTTAATGGCAATAATTTAGGGTCCATTAACTTAAAGTGAGATGTGACACCATCTTTAGTTTGTGATAAAAAGTCAAAGGAGTATAGTATGTAGCCAAGTGTAGAAACCTTGAGTGTTTTTTGTTGAAAATCAAGCCCTAATGTTTCTTATGGCAATAATTTAGGATCCATTAACTTCACTTGTTTGCATCTTTTTTAGCTACATTATCTTAAATGTGATGTTTTTTTGGCCCATTATATAAAAAGTTTGTGGAGATAAAAAAAAGTATATGTATATGTTGGTTTTCAATGTAGACCTTTAAAGCAAAGTTGAAATGGAAAATAAGCTCATGCAAAACATTAATGTCCTTGCTTTAACTTGAACTAAAGCTAATATGAAGTAATTTACGAAAAACCATATGGGCAAATTCAACTCCTTCAAGAGTATGCCTTTATGAGCAAGGCTAAAAAGTAAATGGGGAGATGATTAATATGGCATGAAATTCGGCTACATTGTATAAAGAGGATTATGTGAATCTTTTTAAAGTACATCTCTTCTTGAGAAAGTGTTATCTATAGTAAGAAAACTAATCATATGAACAACCTAGTTTGCATCATATTGTGTGACTATTCAACAATATCATTTATTCAAATGTATAGCTGGGACTTGATCCATTATAAGGATGAAAAAATGTGTGCATGGGTGTGAATGCATGTGTGCAAGTGATATATACTCACAAGTAATGTCTTTAATACCAAGTTGATATATTAGATGACAAGATTTGTATGTTAATTGGAAGATCATCTTAAAGTTGCATGTTATTGGTGGACAATGCTTGTGGAAAAATTTGAAAAAAAGAAAAGAAAAATAGAAAATGGCAATTAGCAAAGTTTATTGGCATAAGCATCATAAGATACTCATGTCTAGTAAGATCTCTTGCATATGGTAGGTGTGGATAAAGATGCTTGTAAGATAATGTTTGTTGTCTTGCTTGGTTACTTTATCTCTTATAACCACTATGCATGCCACATTTGGCTTTGAAACATGGAAGACATTGAAAATTTGCCCCCTTGTCCATTTACTCCCTTGAGATGATGTAAACTATGAGTTGGGAAAATGCTCCAAGGCCTTCATGGTCTAAAGTTTTTCCCATGGTGTTGATGTGAACTTGGACCTAGATAATGTTTCATAGGGTGAAGTTTATTGCATCTAATCCTATTGTAATTGCATATTGATTAGCTTGGTTTAAAGTGAATACGCTTTTTGTATGTGTTTTCTCTCTCTCTCTCTATATATAAAGGGTTACTAGTGTCTCATTTCACACTTTTGTTTCATCACATCCTTAACTTCTCCATTCCTTCCCTAACACCTGTATTGTTTCCTAACACTCACCAATTTGCTTATGTTAGATCTGACACTTTATTAGGCTAATTTGTTTTCTATAAGTATTGAGCCTATGGGTAAGAACAAATGCGGGTGTTATTCTATGTCAAGATTGATAACATTTGATATGGAATAGTATAAGCCGTCACAGCCCTATGAAGCATGTGAATAGTTTTAGAGTCTTAAGGAATTGATTCCTTGTAACTTCCTCACTTATATTAAGAATGCTAGGGCATTCAAGGAGCACCTTGCTTTCCTTGATATAATATCACTCTTGTTTTTCAATAAGTTGTACTATTATTCGTGATATCACACTTCAAGGTTCGAATCTTGGGGATAATTTAAAGTTGTGCTAAATTTTGGATCCTAGCACATTGAGTTGAGAGAGAGAGAGAGAGAGAGAGAGAGAGAGAGAGAGAGAGAGAGAGAGAGAGAGAGAGAGAGAGAGAGAGAGAGAGAGAGAGAGAGAGAGAGAGAGAGAGAGAGAGAGAGAGAGAGAGAGAGAGAGAGAGAGAGAGAGAGAGAGAGAGAGAGAGAGAGAGAGAGAGAGAGAGAGAGAGAGAGAGAGAGAACAAAGCCATGGAAGAAAAAAGCTATGTCTATAGAACTATCAGAGCTTTCACAAGCTTGATTTGTCGGACTTGACGAAACACTTATTATTTCAAGTGCTTCATCCAACTTGGCAATTGATATCTCACATAGCTATACATCCTTCAAACTCATTCATCTATCCATTTTTCTCCCAAATTACACGAAAGTAAGAAAAAATAAATTGACAAGGGTATAATGAACTCACCCCCTTATCTTCTCCTCAATGTCATGAGACAACCTCTCAATGGTGGCTCTTCGATCAATGTGATGGTACTTGATCCACAACATCTACTTCATGGCTCTTGATTCAATCCATCGGCACTTGATCCATGAGAGAAAATGCAAAGAAGGAGAATGATCACTCGATTCCCCCTTCAATCCGCCTCTCACCCAGGAAGGGGATGAAGAAAAGAGCACGTGCAAGGAAGGAGCTTCACCTCTTAAGTCCCTCACTCTCTCCCTCACTCTCAAGATGGAAGCATAAGTGGATAGAATAGAAGTAAGAAGAAGAAGCATGCTCATAAGTTTGCAAACCATAAGAATAAGCTTATCCATTCACTTTTTTATTTTTATACATGGGGTTTTAATATTACAACTTGCACATGCGATTTCAAAATAATATTATAATTAATTGTATGATCATAGGCTTTGATAAAAAATTATATGCCTTGCACTCTTTGCTTGATTTGCACTTCTCTTTACTTTTTTCGCATTTGTGCATCTTTCTTGATTTGCTTTGTTGTGCTACCACATGCCATCTTTCGAGTAACATTAACCCCCTCCTAGATGAGTATTAATCCCATTACATTCTTTGTCGGAGATAGCATGCTTTATCTTGCACAAAAGATAAAGAATGTCAAGACAATTGGGGGATTATTATGAGGAGAATGGTGGTGGTCAATTGATTTAGATGTTGAAATTGTTGAAAGATCATTGTGGAAATTGGAGTTGGTTTGTGCTTTGGACACCAAGTAGAAAGTTGTAATGTGACTTAGATGTAACTCATGTAATTAAAATCTCCTAGTGGGAGGCCATTTTAATCAATTGAACTAGTTGAAGCTAAGGCACCATAGAGGGTGTTGGCTCGAGGTAGAAGTTGCAAGCTGGTATATTTGCTTGTACTTGCAAGGGCAAACCTCTTGTGCTTTGTCCCTATGATGGGAGTGCTAGTTTGATTGTGTGCATAGGATGTATGTATGGATTGGGAGATGGGTACTCTTAGCAAAAGCTAGAGTGTTGTCCCACACTTGATTGAGGACCCAATTCATGTATAGGTTAAGGTGCAATTATTATATAAGTGCACATGCTTACATAGACTATTGCATAGTTAGACGATAGCATGATGGCTTTCGTTTGTTGATCGTTGATAAAGTAGGGCACTAATTGTTGATGGGTAGGTAATGGGAAATATTATTATTCCTGACAAGAGGGATAGAGGAGTTAATGAGGCATCATGGGAAAAACCTCGAAGTGTTGTGCGGCCAATTGGACTCACATTCATGGATATGATGATGGAGGTTCCTTTTAATGAATAGAGATCACAATGCTCAATAGGATTTCAATATTGAGTGATGCCCAGATGACTTGTTGGTGGTTGTGCTTCTTGTATTCTTTTAATAAATAGAGATTACAATGCTTAGTAGGATTGCAACATTGAGTGATGCCCAGATGACTTGCTAGTGGTTGTGCTTCTTGTATTGTTGGTGTAGTTGTGAGAGATTGGAAAAGATTGGAAAAAGTAGTGCAGTGACTCAGGGAGATAGGTCTACCCTAGGTGTGTCTTGCCCTTGATGTGCCCTGCGTATACGTGGGAGAATACGAAGTGGGGCTAGAGGATTAGGGATGGAGCTAGTCAACCAAGGCCATCGAACATACATAACTTAAGGATTAGGTGTGGTGTTGTGTTTGTGTGTGCATATTTCTCTCATTTTTTTCTCGTTTTTTTGGAAAAATACCATAGAGTATAGGACTTTCCATCCTCGGTGAGAAATATGATAATATTGACAAAACTTAAGGAGGATCTTAAGATGGGATAACCCAGTTGATGTCGAAGAAGTAATGATAGAGTGGTTTGTGAGACTCAAGGTAGTGGTATTTGGAGATTGAGGCCTAATTGAAGTACAACTGCCACCCTTGATTGACACTTGTCTTTTGATTGTATTGTGCCTTGATCTTGGAAAGGCAGAATAGTTGAGAGGATGCCAATGGAGGGAGACTTTTCTATGGAGTATGATCTTGTAAATGTGATCTTTAAAGTTTCTTCCAGTGATATATTCCAGGTAGGCATTCATTGCTTGATGGTGCTTTTGGTAGTTCTTCCGAGGGATAGTAGTCATTGATTGCTTTGAATATTTGATCTTCCCATGTAATCACCTCACTATCCTTCATTTACTTGATCAAAATATGAGTACATGCAGGTGACACGATTTAAAATTCATTGATAGGACTCTATTAGAAAATATTACTTGAGTCTAGTTGTGTTGACTTTGATTGTGGTTATCTCTACTTGATAGACATTACTTATAGGTATGCCATTTTTCTTTTTTCTCTTTATTAAAAAAACATAAATAAACAAAAGTCAGGTTGATTTGTACACAATCATTGAAAACATAATGAATTTATATACATGTTTATAACTATGAATTCCTATCACTTTGAGATGTTAGAAGCCAATTGTAGAACTTAGGATTATACTCTAGTGCAACACAAGCATTGAGGAGTTGTGGAAACTTTAGTAGGAAGGATAAGTATTGTGCAATATCAAGTAGTACTATTCCTTGTCCTAGTCTACTATAGCAACAAGTAGTTCCTCTTCCGTTGGAATCTTGTCAAGCAAATGGGTCCCACAAAGACCATACCATGGACAGTTGCTAGTATATGAAAGGAAGTAGGGGCTACATAGGTTGGGTCTCTTTGAGAGTTCCATATGGCTCATTGTTCCTTTGAGATAGTCACTACCTAGCCTTTGAGTTTAGCCATCAAAGCTTGATTATTAAACCACCATTTTAAAAATTGAATTTGACCCTTAGCTTGTTGTTTACTTTTCTCAATCTTGGATGTATCAAGTTGACAAAGCAATGTGTTGAATGTAATTGCTAAGTGGCATTTTTCGGCTTCCTCATCTGAGATGTGCCGTAGAAGTTTATCTAGTAGCTCATCATAATGCTCCTCAAGTTGTTCTTGCTCCTCATATATCAGTGGATATGGTAGGTATTCCTCATGTTCTTTAGGCAATGCACCCATATTAGCGTGGATGTAGATGCGTGCGAGCAATTTCAACCTAGCATCCAATTCTATGCGACACTCGATGTTATTCCTAATTTTTAAGTGAGCTTGCTTCGTTGTTAGTAAGATTTTGATAGTTTCTTTGGGCTTTACCATGGCATGAGGTTTAAGAGAAGTTGGACAAGATTGTAGGAGCGAAGGATTACTTGTACTTTTAGGGTTCTTTTATTCCTAAGGCTCTATGGCCACTATCAAGTCCTATTCCTTATCAAATGTGATAAGAATAGTCACAATAATGGTTGTGACTATTCTATTTTTGCACTTGATTGGACATCATGCGCCTTGTTATCCATGGATTGAGTTTCATCTATAATAGTTGAGAGCACTTGTTGCTTGGAATGCTTGAAACTTTCAAAAGAATTAATAGGTTTAACACTTTTGGGAGATGTGGGAATGGGGATATCTATAGATTGGTTGTGAATTAGGGCTATTGGCTTCTCACTTTTTTCCTTGAATTCAATTTTTATAGCTTTTGCAGTAGTAGCTATTCGCTGCTAATTGTTTTTTCATTTGCTTCCTTTTCCTTCACTTGGATAATGAAGGTGTGGACCTAAGAAACTTTTTTCCTTCACTTGGATAATGAAGTTGTGGACCTAATAAAATTTTTTCCTTCACCTGGTTTGACAATTGTATCATTGGATAATTAACTAGAAATCTCTTTTCCTTTTGTCTTCTCGTTGCATTTTCCTAGGTCGGGTTGAGCAATATTGCTAAGTTACAATGATTTCATTGCCTTTTGTTTTGAAAAGTCAAGCCTTTCTACCATCTCTTCTTCATTAGGTGTATTATTTATGTACGCTAGCAATTGTTCCTATTTAGTTATTGACTCTGTGCTTTATCCTATTCGATTATGAAAGTCTTGTCCTTAGGGATCATAATTAGTATTGCCTTCTTTGGTTGTTTCTTTTTAAGCTTCATTTAATGTTAATGTTTGTTTTTCTTCCATTGAGGAGATACCTATGTGCATTGTGATGGAGGTGGTCTTTCAGGTGGTGTAGACAACCACAACTAATAATTTTTTGCATTGACCCTTAAGCAATCATGAGGGATTGAGGAACCCACCGTTGCGTAATAGCTCTTCGTTGTTGACTTTGCCTATGAGGTTTGGGTCTTTTTTGTGGTTTTCCATTAGGTTTATAGGTCTATCCCATATCCTTGGGATCACTCCTTAGGTTTTTTGTTGGAACCCACCGTTGCGTACTAGCTCTTCGTTGATGACTTTTCTTATGAGGTTTGGGTCTTTTTTGTGGTTTTCCATTAGGTTTATAGGTCTATCCCATATCCTTGGGGATCACTCCTTAGGTTTTTTGTTTGGAGAATGGTCATGCCATTAGTGGGAGTTTGTCACTTTTTGTCCTTTTAGTGGGGGCTTTATCAATGATTTAGGAGAAGGTTTCTATTATGTAAAGTTTTTGTTAAAAATCAATTTGGAATTTTTGAAAAATCATTTTGACATTTTTGAAATTGCTAATTTGATCGAAATGGCTCGATTAATTACCACTTTCTAGTAGTAAAGTGGATCAAATGTCAGTTTCATTGAGATGGGTTGAAGTGATTGTCATTTTCCAATAGTAATGCTTTGCCATCACATTTCAACCATTTCTCTTATTGAGGCGAAAAGAAGGTAGTGGAGTGCTCTTGTTTGAAATCTTTTCGTGTTCATTTTCTTCTCTCTTTCTTCCACTAAACAGCCATGGGAGTTCCTCTTTGTTTTCTATCCACTTTGTCACATGTTTTTGCTCTCCATCTTTCCACTCCATGGACGTGTCTACTTGGTGCCGAAGGGCCAGTGCTTCCATTGAGTCCATAGTCACTTATAATATGCTCGATGAACAAGACAAGTGGGTTCCATTGACTATAAAAAAGGGAAGTGGGATAATCATGTAGCAATTAAAGTGAAAGAGATCCTCGACAACCAACCCTTTCTTATCATGCTAGAATGGTATGGCAACTGATTTTAGGCTTGGTGGTTCCAAGAGAACAATCAAAGAAGTACGTGTGCAGCATGTTTTCATTCATAAGGAGCTTCATTTTGGGCCCAATGCATTCAATCTTCCTCTGGGTAGACTCAACTATAAGTGCAATTTGGTCTTCACTTTTAGTTATGAATGCACATTAGTGTTTTTTATTCATCTTGTAACTAATAAGACCGTTGATGTTAAGAGACTTGTATCAATTAAGCCTTAAGGAGTGGTAACTACTACTGGAATGTGTAGTAGATGTTCTAGATGTCATCCACACCTTCATTGGTGAGAAGCTTTACAATGGGAGGACCAAAGCGGCACTGTCTGAGTGGGGCATATTCTTGCATGATAATTTTTATGTACCACCTCCCTCCAATGAGCAATGGGAAACCTTGTCCAACCTATCCCTTCCAGATTTTAAGACGAGAAAGTGGTTGCTAGTAGATTCAAGGATATGCGAGAGTTATAGGTGCAAAATTTTTCGTAAGGTGCAGAAATGCCAAAAGCTTCAACATTGTAAGTAGGCAAAGTCAAATATCCACCTTTACATTTAATAGCGAATTTTGTGGACTTATTCTCTAGCACTAAATCTTGGACCTCAATAACCATGTTCCTAGTGAAGTGCCTAGATGCAGATGGCATCCTAGAGTTTGTGGATACATGTTGGGGGATACAAAGGTGCAAGATGGAATCTCTTGCAAGGTATAACTCGATTCTGTTGTTTGTAAGTATATGATTGCCACTCAAAACTTCATCATGACATTCTCATACAGAAGATGGCACCATGTTTGTGGGAAGTTAGTTCCACTACACCAAGACATGAGGGAGTTTTTTAGAGATTCAATATTAGACATTGATATTTGGTTGAATGGTGAACTATTGATCATTATGAAGCTAGGGACAACATGCACATTATGATAATTGAGGATGGACTTGCAGAATGAAGACATCCAACTTCCAACTTCATTTAACTTCTATGTTAATGATAAAAATGTATATTTTTATTTGCATTTCTTGTTTTTCTTTACATATACACAATCAAATGTTTGCATCACAATATCTCTGACTCTCTTAATGTCTACCAGGTCCCAACGAGAAAGGAAAAGAGCATTATGTACAAAGAGATAACAAACAATATCTTGTATGTGTGTTAGAAAGTCATTAGTTTAACTTGTGCATCCATATTCATAGAGGCCATTACATAGGTCTTTTTCACATAGAAACACAAACATTTTAGGTGCCTTTTGGATATAAGAGAGACAATTCTACCAAAAAATTGTAATCAAGAATCCTAGCAATATGGAGTACTATTTTTTTTATATTTTCATTTTCCCATTATAGTGTAAAATTGTACAAACTGATGAATGGATGAGCCATTGTAAAATTTCAAGTCCCCTCATGAGGGTAGGGACCAAAAGATGGAGTATGGGGGCAGCTGCGGCCTACGAGGTGAGATTGTCGTGGGCGGTGAGATTGGGATTGAGATTGTAGCAATGAGGTTGGGTTTGGGATTGGGCTTGGGAGGGTTGATGTGGAATGGCATTCTTCGTATCATGCCACAAAGCTTCCAATCTTGACCTGATCATCTCCACCCCCTCTAGTTGCTTGTTCAACGGACTTGCTCTCCACAACTTGTCTCGATTGTACCCATTCTTTGACATTTGCCATGTTGGCTTCAAATTGTCATATGGCCATTTCATGCTCATACACAATTGCTAATGCTTCTTCATTCCAGCATCACGCCTACGTCTATGCTCTCTCTTTCAGTAATAACCATCCCTTCCCCGCAGCGTATATGAGATGCACTCTTGCATTAAAAGTAAAGTTACAAAATGTGAGCTTCAATTGGAAAACATAAGAAATTCTCCACCCACAACTCATGTCTTGATCGAGGCTGTTGTAGGACTTGCACAATCCGATTTCTCATCGTATCCACAATGTCTTGTTAACTAGTAAGAAGGGCCTCCATGTAGACAACAAGCTTGCATGCAAACCTAGGGACACATGCCCCAAGTTTATTCTCGATACACCTTCTAATAACACAAACTAACCTCAAAGGAGAGATGTAGATACTTACCATCGAGCACTTTTGTGGTAGTCTCTACTAGTAGTATTTGTAAATTAACATATATTTGTCTCCAAATCGTATAAGACTTGTGATCCCTATTCAATCATAGAACAATATAAGAATTTCAAAGTACTAGTGCCAAAACTAGGATAGAAGAAGCCAATGAATACAAACAAACAATGCTCTTGATCAAGCACTTACTGGTCATGATGGGAAATGAAAATGACTCACAAAATATCAATCCTCATTGAAGGAAATCTCCTCAAAATGATGGGGTACAATTGTCTATCATCTTATAGGACCCTCGACACTAGCGGATTGAGACCATGTGTACAATTATGTAGGGCCAGTGGCAACAAAGTTACAACATAGCTATCAAAAATCGAGGGGGAGGGGACAAGGTTAAAGAAGATGATTAAAGCAACATACCTAATGAGATCATGGATTAAGATGCCTAGAAAACAAACACTAAGAACTTACAGTTGTAGGCCAATGATGATGGAGTTGGTCAACAGCTCTTCATAAGGATGAGAGAGCACCTGAATGTCGACAATGTTGAGCTCAACCCACACATGATATCTTCTCAAGGGTATAATGGTCTCCATGGTGGCTTCTATGCTCAATATCACGGCCATATGTTCGTCAAGGATGACATCAAGCTCTCTCTCAAGAACATGCCCCTGCTTCGTCACTCAAGAATGGTAGTGGTTGGCAAGCTCTATTGGGGCCAATTGTAGTAAAGATGAGGATGGAGATTGTACGAAAGAGGCAAGGGTTGGTAGCTGGTGGGCCTCAGTTGGTGTGGACACTTGGGGTTGGGGTTGGGGCCTAGGTTGGTGCTCGTGGGATGGGGGCACTTTTGGGCTAGGACTGGGGTTGGGGTTTGTGGGGAACGGGCACTTGAGCCTAGGGGTCTGGGGCTCAGGCTCGAGCTCATGGTGTAGGGACGATTGGGGTTGGGGTTGGGGCTGGGGCTAGATCTGGTGGGGTGGGGGCATCTAGGCTTTGGCTTGGGCTTAGGATTGTGGGGTGGGGCATTTAGGCTTGGAGCTCGAGTTGGGGCTCAAGGTTGTGGGGCTTAAATGGAGCTTGCATGCCTAGGCAGGCTTGTGGGGCTTAATGGGTTAGGCAGGCTCATGGGGCTTGTTGAGCTAGGGCTTTGTCCAAGGGTCTAGGGTTGGGGTGTCGCTTGCACTCTTTGCTGTGCTCAAGCATTAATGCTATTTGGCAAGCTTTGTCCTGGTCTTGGAATCTTTTGCTACTAGTGCTCTTTGTAATAGTGTGCCCCTTTCATGTCGATTGGGGGATCTTGGCCTAGCTCATCATCAATGAAGAGGTCGCATGTGATGGTTTGTATTCGCCACAGGATTCAGAAACTTATTCTGTTGTAGTCACAAGTGACATAAGCTCTCAAAATTTGTGGGTATGACCATCACCTTCTAGGCATGGGTTGCGATAAAATATGCATCTTTAGAAAATTTGATGAGAAAGTATTTGGAAATCTCCTAAACTGTGAGAATTGTCGATATGGTCCTCTATGGATCCGTGATCATTGATTTCCCAGACCAATCTTTGAAAGGAAATGTGTGGTATTGTGGGTTGCATTTGTCTCTCTATCTTGCATAACTCACTAGGAACTGTATGGTGAGCCTCAAATCCTACGCCTTTCGTAGGAGGGAGCTAGGTGTACCTTGGGCGAGGGTCACCATTGAACCATAGAGACTGCCCTTGGGAAAAGGGTAGCCAAGAACCACTTGGTGGTAACCCTTGATGACAAGGACACTGGATGAGGGTCACTATTGAGCAACAGAGGTTTCCCTTGGGCAAAGGGTAGCCTTGAGCCACTTGGTGGTGATCCTTGATGACAAGGATGCTAGGCGAGGGTCAACATTGAGTGATCAAGGTTGCCCTTGGGCAACCTCTATCACCCAAGGTCAAAGAGTAGCCATAAGCTACTTTTGGTGGTGACCCTCAATGACAAGGATACGAGATGAGGGTCACCATTGATCAATAGAGGGTGTCTCTAGGGAAAAGGGTTGCATGAATTGCTTGGTGGTAACCATCAGAGACCAGAAAATTAGATGAGGGTCACCAAATGATAAAGGCTACCCTCGAGAAAAGGATTGACCCGAACCACTTGGTAGTGACCATTGAAGACTAGAGCAATAGACAAGGGACACAATTGAGTGATGGAGGTTGGCTTTGGGGAAAGAGTAGCTAAAAACCGCTTAGCAATGACAATCAAAGACCGGTACACTAGATGAGGGTCACCATCAAAGTGATAGAGGTTGTGCTTGGGCAAAGGGTAGATGGGAATCACTTGGCAGCGGCCATTGAAGACCAAACCACTAACAAGGATCACATTGAGCAATAGAGATTGCCCTTGGGAAAAAGGTAGCTAGGAACCTGTTGATGGTGACCATCGAGGACTAGAACATTGGAAAAGAGTAACCATCAAGAGATATAGGCTTCCTTGGGCAAAGGATAGCCTCAAAGACAAGAACATTGAACATGTAGCAAATATGTCATGATAAAACAAAACAGGGCTTTACTAGTCAATAGGTTGTGATAGGATTACTCACGTCATCTCATAGAGTTTCTTCCTTTGCGATAGCTTTGTAGTGTCAATGGGCCTAATGGAAGGTACAAAAGGTTCCATAGATGGCTGGTGGACTTACAATGTTGGTAGGTTTAGTGGGCCTAGTGGAGGGCATGAAGGCTACGTTGGGTGGGAGTTAGAATAGAGGACCATGTGAATGCGAGAGTAAGAAAACAACCAAATGCTTGTAGAGTCTAGTTTAATGGAAGAGCTCATGCATTAACTTGTTTAGGGTGTGGTGATCGAGTGCTAAGTGCTTTTGCATTAATGGGTTTAACGTGGGGATCGAGTATGGTATGATTTTTTATTAATAGGATTTATTTTCAAATGATTAAAGAATTTTTAAAAGTGTTCCTCCTATGGGGTGTCACAATAATTAAATTATTTTTAACTATGAAAATACACATTTTTATTAAAAAGTACAAAAGATATTGCTACTAGTATAGAAGGAAATTACTTTCCATATCATAACATTAGTTAGATTTTATAAATATGGGGGAATCCAAGATGCATACAATGGGAGAATCCATGGTGCTCCCCCCATGGGATGTCGCCATTACATAAAATTATTTAGACATTTTACATAAGGGGGGAATTCGGGATGCATATGGGAGAATCAAGGATGGGAAAATCTGAGACATATATGGGGGAATTTGGGATATGTATGGTGTTATCCAGGATGTGGATGGGGGAATCCATCCCAATGGGAGAATCTAAGATGCATATGGGCTGAGGAGGTGCACATCAACTACATTGTTACTCGAATTCTGGGCCTATTGGATGTTTTTATTATTATTTGATTATCGAGCTTACTTGTGTGCAAGTTGTAATTCAAAATTAATAACACTATGAAATACTAGTTGTGTGTTTCTCCATGCATACTTGGGAAGAAGCTTGAGTGAGAGACATAACTTGCTCTCTTCTTGAAAGGGAGAGACAGATCGAAGGTTGGACTCGAGAGCTATGGCGGGAGAGCAAGAGCAAGAAAGGGAGAGACTAGAAATGGGAACTCCAACATTTACAATGTGTGAGCAGGCCTTCCTTTATTCAAAATGTCACTAAAATAATAAAAAATAAAGTGACGATGACGGGTGCCCGCCACCTGCAGTGTGCAGTGGCAGTGATTGTCAGTGTAGTAATACACGGGCAGCTAGGCAGAGGCGCCTTTACCCCCAACAACCTCCCATTTAAAGGCAAATCTGCCCAAGTGAGGAGTGAAAAGAAAAAGAAAAAAAGATAGTACAACATGTACACATGTACAATAGGATGAGGAAAAACGTCATCTCATCCCATGCCCATCAACCTCTTGAGGAAGGCATGCACTCTGTAGAGAGGCTTTTCGTGAGTATATCTGCAGGATTCTGGTCAGTTGAGATCTTGACAAGATCAATAGACTTGTCCTCAATGACCCCACGTATGAAGTGATACCTCACCTCAATGTTTCGTCTTCGCATGGAAGATCGGATTCTTGGCTAACTGAATAGCACTCATAGAATTCGAATGTAGTGTAGGGATAGCATCAATACCAAGGTCAGCAACTAAACGACCCAACCAAATGGCCTCCTTGCAAGCCTCAGTGGCTGCAACATACTCGGCCTCTGTAGTAGAAAGGGCTGTGTATTTCTGCACCCTAGACATCCAAGAAACAACACCTCCAGCATAGGTGAATACATAGCCGGAAGTGGACTTCCTACTATCTGCATATCTTTCATAATCAGAGTCAGTGTACCCAACGACTCCTGTATCCTGGCTGCCATAGCATATGCACATATCTGTAGTGCCCTTCAGGTACCTCATGATACCCTTCACGGCATCCCAATGCTTCTTGCCAAGTGTAGCCATATAGCATGCCACAACACCACTGCAAAGGCAATATCTGGACGAGTGGCTATCATGGCATACATAAGACTGCCCACTGCGGATGCATAGGGAATCTTGGCCATCTCGGCCCTCTGCTCATCTGTCAACGGACAATCAGCCTATGATACCTTCACGTAAGAAGGAAATGGACAACCAATAGGCTTTACGTCCTGCATGTGAAAGCGCTCAAGGACTTTATGAATGTACTCCCTCTGTGACAAGTAGAGGAGTCCCTGATGCCTGCTGTCGCGTCTAATGCGCATACCAAGTATGTGAGCGGTCTGTCCCAGATCTTTCATCTCAAAGCTCTTCTTGAGCTGAGCGTTAAGAGCATCTAGCTCATCATGAGCTTTCCCTGCTAATCAGCATATCATCCACATAGAGTACCAAAATCAATAAAGAACCATCACAGACTTTCTTCGTGTAAAGACACGGATCCATACACTCCGGCTGTAGCCCTGTAACTGCATAAAGGCATCAAACTTATGATACCACTCCCTAGGTGCCTGTTTCAAGCCATAAAGACTTTTCTTCAATTTGCACACTAGGTGCTGCTTGCCAGGTTCTGCAAAGCCCTTAGGCTGCTCCATATAAATCTCATCATGGAAGTCCCCATGTAAGAAAGCCGTCTTGACATCCATTTGGTATAAATCCAAGTTAAGCTGAGTAACCAAAGCCAAGACTGAGCGTAGGGTGGTCATCTTAACCACAAGAGAAAAGACTCGTCAAAGTCCACACCATGCTCCTGCTTAAAACCCTTTGCTACCAATCTAGCCTTGTATGCCGGCTTGGGATGTCCAGGGGTACTTTTTAGCTTGTACACCCACTTGCATGGCAAAGCCTTCTTACCCGTAGGCAAGGAAACCAAATCCCAAGTGTCATTCTTATGCAGGGAGTCTATCTCAGACTATTACATAGCCCTCTCACAGGAGTGACTATCACCCCTGTGCATAGCCTCATCATAGGTGAAAGGCTCTCATGCATCTGTAACCAAGACATAATGCATCGAGGGATGAAATCTATCAGGTGGATGTCTGTCTCTAGTAGACCGTCTCATGGCAGGCTCTGCTGTATGTCTGTCTCTAATAGACTATCTCACGGCAGGCTCTGCTGCCTGCCCAACTGCATGTCCAACACCCTGACCATGAGCATCTGCTGCAGCTGTAGGCTGTCCAACTGGCTATGTGGGAGCTCTCGGCTCCTCCTGAAATATGACCCTGCGGATCTCAACAACTCTCTTAGGCTACCTATGCATTTTGTCTTCATGGAATACTACATCATGACTGCGAATGACTTTCCGTGCCTGCGGATCCCAGAGACGGTAACCCATCTCGCGTGCATCCCCATAACCAAGGAAAATGCATTTGACACTCTTGGGATCCAGCTTACTTTTCTTGTCCCTAGGCACATGGCAAAATGCCTCACATCCAAAGACATAGAGATGCGCATAAGAGGGAGGGTTTCCAGTCCATACCTCCTCTACAACTTGGAAATACAAACCACTAGAGGATGATTTGTTTATGACATGCACAGCTGTACTAACTGCCTTAGCCCAAAAGCTGTGTGGTAGGCCTGCATGGCTAAGCATACTACATACACGCTCCTGGATGGTTCTATTCATCCGCTTAGCCAAACCATTCTAGGGGGGGTGTAGGGGGCGGTCAATTGACGCTTAATACCTCTCTCATCATATAACTACTCAAAAGCACGTGAGACATACTCACCCCCATTATCTGTCCTTAGGCATTTTAACCTATACCCAGACTGGTTCTCAACCAATGCAAGCCATCTCTGAAACACAGCTAAGACATCGGATTTCAGCTTAATGGGATAAGCCCAAACTTTCCGTGAAAAATCATCTATGAATGTAACAAAATACTTTGCACCACCCATAGACTGACAAGGCATGGGCCCACAGACATCCGAATGTACCAATGCCAAGGGATCACTCATGCGTGGCTTACCAGACTTCTTATGCGTAGACCTAGTCTACCAGCCATAAAGACAATTCTCACATGAATCAAAACATGCATAATCAAGGGGTAGTAAGTACTGCAAACCAGATAGCATTTTCATTCCCTTCAAAGACATATGGCCCAAACGGGCATGCCAAAGAGATACATGTGGGATAGAACCCATAGACAAAACATTACCAAGGGAAGAAGATGATACAATCAAGGGGTAGAGACTGTCAACCTTGGCACCTCTCGCAATCACAAGTCTGCCACGAGTGATCTTCCATGCAGAGTCTCCAAAACATACATGATATCCTGCATCATCAAGCTGTCCAGCTGACATGAGACTACGTGTCAAAGCAGGTACATGACGTACATCCTGCATAACAAAACTGCTGCCAGAAGGAAACTGCAGCCAAGCATCACCAATGCCCACAATACCAAGAGAGCTGTCATCACCCAAGCGCACAGAAGCCGAAACAGTACGGTATGAATGAAAACACTCTCGGCAAGGTGTCACATGAAAGGACGCACCTGAGTCCAAGAGCCAACACTGTGCATGCATAGAGTGTATCTCTGTCATCTGGGGAGCACTAAAAGAAGCTGCTAGGATATAATCATCATCATCAACATTCTTAGGTTGCATAACATTGATCTCTTCAATTTTAACACTGGACTTTGCAGGTACTATGCTGCGATCAGAAGACTTATCCTGCACTTTGTCTTTCTCCTTATCTTTGCACCTTTCATTGCGCAATTCATGGCATTGTGGCCTAATATGTCCCTTTTTCCCACAATGGTGACAAGTAACATGTGCATTCCTGCCACGGAATTTGCTACGTGATTTCCCACGAGACTTGGATCGAGATTTCTGAGAATCCCGTCCACGGCCACTACCACTGCCTCTTCCTGCAGAAGAGCACTCTCAACATCAGATAATTTCAAGGTAGCAGTAGAGGCACATAATGCAGTGCAGAATACATCCCATGACTCATTAAGAGTACCAAGCAAGAAAAGAGGAGTGACATCATCTGCAAAAGTGATGTCCTGCGAAGTCAAGTTCTTGAGTATAGCATGGAACTGGCTCAAGTGAGCAGACATAGTCACATTCTCCGTCATGCGCAGATCCATAAGCTGCTTCAGCCAATACATCTGACTCGTTGGACTTTTCTTGTCATAGAGATTTTTTATCTTTTCCCACAACTGCCATGCACTCTGTTCTTCCTCAAAGACATTATAGTGAACCTATTCTGTGAGAGACAATACAATAGTGGACTTGCATAACTCATCAAGCTCAAGCCATTCCTCATTTGGCATAGTTGCAGGCGGATACCCGCTTAACCTCAAAGGTTTGATCTGCGATTTTTGCACCAACACTTGCCAAATCTGGCTCTTCCAATAATAGTAATTCGTACCATCAAGCTTAGTGATGTTGAAAATAGCATGATCAGTGGACGAACTCGCCATAATGCAGGCTGGAAGACTGTAGACAGTTCAAAACTGCTTGCTGTTTACTACAGAAAATGACCAAAAAATCACCAAAATAGAGGAAAAATGGCGAAGAAAGTGGAACCAAAGCTGCTGCCCACCAAGTACTAGTGAAAGTATATCATTTCAGAGTGTTTCGCCTGCATAAACTGACTTACCAATCCAACAGCATAGCTGTGTTGCCTAGTATTTATGTTTGTGATGCGGTTGAATCTTATTGTTAGATTTCTCCTAATATTGTTTGTGAAGATGCAATGGAAAGGGTTGACCATTGTATTGTTCGAGTAGAAGAGTTGGAGCCTCGTTTTGTTGAAGAGATGAGTAGTTTGAATGGGTGTTTTGGAGAGGCCCCATGTTTTGATGAGTTTAGTCAACAGAAGATGACTCAGATTGATATGAATGATAATGAGATTAGTAATGGGAGATCTTTCTCTACCATTTTCTAGAGACATTTCTCATTGATTGGATGCCTTTGTGGATGGTGGCAACATGAAAAGGGGTGAAACCTTGTTCAAAAACCTTAGAATTGTCATGTTTTCTCTTAGGATGAATGGGAGGGTTATGTGGATTGTTGTAAATGATGTGTTTTTTATTCGGTGTGGGTTGTTTTAAAGGTTTTGGATTGGAAACTTTAATTGATTTTGAAGAGAGTCTTGCATATCACGGGAATTATGGGTTCACAATGCACTTGGGGGTCATCTTCTGATTTTATCAATTATTTCGAGGCCAAGGGTTAACTTAGGTTGATGCACATTTTGCACCATCGTTGAGCACAAGCATGACATGATGCCTACTACAGCTATATGTAGTAAATCTTAGATACATGCACACTTGAGAGAGTACCTTTCATTGTGCATGCACAATTCTTTGCATGCACAAGAGTTGGGATATTTATCACTAAAATAGGAATCACTAGTTGAGTGGGAAAGGTAGTTGGGTAAGTTTGAGGTTCGTGAAGGATGCCTTCAATTGTGAGATGGGTTGCTTTCTTGGTCAATATCATGAGGACCATATTTTTGTTAAGTGATTGTGAGATTTTGGGAGGGTGGAGTAGAGTACAATATTTCTTCTTTGTCGAGTGATGAGAGGTGAGGTTAAGGATTGGAAGTAATCAAGGCATTGTTTTTGCATCCTACATGATACACATGCACATATAGATAGGCTAAGCACTATTTTTTAGTGCATTCATATTTTCATGTGGGGCATTGCTTGTATGATTGCATAGCATGGATCCAACTTTGCATTTCTTCTCAAATCATGTATGATGGAGCACAAAGTTTATCTTCAATAGCATACTCTTGCTAGGACACATTGTATTGGGACAATGTATGTATATCTGAAGAAAACAACAGAAGACTCAAGGGTGATCTATGGAAGAATATTTCGTGGAGAATTATGAAGGGGGATTGTACTTGCTTGGGATATTCAAAGGGTGTGTTCGGAAGATGCTCTTGCAAGTGTAATTACAGAGGAACAAACTTAGAGACTTTCTTTCATGCATTGAAAGTCTAGATACACTCTGAATTTCTAGATTTGAGTGAAAACTTACTACAATCGTTATTAGTTGGCATACATTCATTTTGAATTACTAAAGGTGTATGAAATGGTTGGAAGGGAATTCAATATTTTTCTTAGGGGATGATTGGGAGAAAGAAATCGATATGCAAAAGAAGAATATGATGGGCATCATCATTTTGCGATAATATCAAAGGTTATTAGTATCATTTGATCTTGTTTACTACTCAAAGAGCACAAACTGCTAGCATGTTGGGGAAAAGGCTTTACTGAGGTACCATGCAAGATTGAGAAGGAATGCAGAACTGAACATGTTGTCTAGAATGGGGGAAAGGAGAAATTGAGCCCAATATTAGTGTAAATTTTGCCAGAGGGCTCAAGTGGGGAGAGCCCTTTATCTAGTAGGGTCTTAATAAATTATGATCGAAGCTATTTAGAAGGAAGCCTATTAAAGATTATTAGTTTTTTTTATGGGTGTTGGGAGAAAGACAATGCATGCGAAAAAGATATTCGAGTTGGAAAGATACTTCATGCGGTCGATGTCATAGGATTGGTGGAACAGGTGAAATAGTTAAAAGCAGAGCTCTCAAGAGCTCTTGACGTGAGAATGGTAGCAATGCTTAGGGAGAAGGAACTTGAAGCTGATTTCATGGAATCAGATAGAGAAGATAATAGACCATTGCTCTCTACAATGGTTGAAAGCCTTGAAGATGATGTAGCACGATTAAAACAAACTCTTAGTGAGAAAGAAAAACATGATCATGCTTTGCTTCAGGTAGTAATGCAAATGGAGAATTGGCAGTGCATGAAAAAGGATGCTAGATAATGTACATAAGAAGATGTGCTTGGCAATAACACAGGAACATGCGAATATAGTTAGTAGACAACTTCTTCTAAAACGAGCTTAGGAAGAAAGGATTACAATTCACATGTGATTAAAAATAATTATGACCATTAGAAAATTTTGAGAAAAGCATTGATGTTTTAAAAATGAAAACCTTTTTAGGCTTTCCAAAGCCCAAAACGATTTCCAAAACGAAACATTTTCAATAAATTTTAAAGCCTTAAAAAGCAAAACGTTTTAGTGCAAAGCTTTTGAATATGTGACCAAGAGAAGAAGAAGTCTACAAAAGGAGAGAAAACAAATAGCAAGGGGCCCTTCTCATGCGATTTTCCTTCTTACCTTAGAGAGGAGAGGAGGGTCACACCCAAAGTTTCTGGAGCAGAGGCAACTTGTTTCGAACATTTTTAGGCATGACGTCAATTATTTGATGTATCACAACAATTTAAAATTTGAGGTAGAAAGAATTGAACGAAGTTATTTTTTAAAAAACTCAAGTTTTATCGCTTTGTTGCTTGCAGTTGAAGTTGCTATACACTGAGTGTGTTTTAGTGTAATTGAGGCTACAAGAGGCAAAAGTAGTTATATAATTTGGATTGGTTTTGCTGGTGTTTTGGATATATAGAATGAAATTTTTTGTTTTGTGTTGTATTTAGACAAATTCAATTCAATAAATGGCACTCCTTGTCATATTGTTTTTGAGTTGTGTGAGAGAGACATCATCGATCACAGCTCGCAAAACATCAGGATATGTAGATAACTTGATTGCCAAGCTCTTGAATGTGAGCAAGAAGGAAAAGGAAGAGATATGAGATTATATCACATATGCAGTCTCTAAAAAAGAATTCATGTAACTAAAAGATCCATGCCTAGAGTAGTATCTATTGTATTTACTAATAGCATTAAGAATCAGAGTTGTACAAAGCCCTAAACTTGAAAAGAGACCTATTGGCTAGCATGTTTGAGAAAGCCATAAGAGTTGATGAATTACTAAAAGAGAGAGGCGACAAGACTATCAAACCAACTTGGGTTGTTACCATTCATAGTGAATGGGCAACTATTCACAGTGAGTAGCCCATGACCAAGACCCACGAGAAAGAAAAAGTATTGTACCCAACACAAGAAATGTTTAACCTAAAAGTAGAATTGGTGAAGCTACAAGGGGACCTGAGAAGGCCAACAAGACCCAATATTCAATTAGTGCACTATGGAGGACACCATTTTTCAATAGTGTTTTAAACCTAAATCTTGGATTTGTGCAAATTGTGGACGGTTTAGGCATGAAGCAAGCATGAACCAATACATTACCAACCACTATCACACTTGCCTTATCCTCAGCTATACCAACAACAAGCATACCCAATGAACAAGCAGTTCCATGCTGGACAGGGAGCATCAGTAGCTCTCCCAGTGCCCAATGACCAATGACTAAATGGACCCAGGGTAGACATGAATCCAATTGGTATACCTAGACCACCTACACCAATTATAACTCTCCCACGATGTGATGCACTTGTCCACCACTACATAGAGGAACTAATGAAGGAAGAGCCATATCTGAACCCTTATATGCCATATGATGAAGAGGGAAATCCAATCTTATGAATTATAGATTGGTTATTGTGATGACCTTGGGTAGATGAAGGGATTGAGGTAATAGTGGAATGCAATCCCAAGATCCTTTGACTTGCTGGAATTGTGGATACCCTGGACACATTTCATCATGATGTTGTGATAAAGAGCATGCCAATAAAAATGATGAGCTTAGATGCCCAAAGTGCAAAGTCACACAATTGTACATAGATTATCTAAGGAGAAACACATGCACTAGTAATACAAGCATGCCATCAGCACCCCTAGGACTCTGTGGAGTTGAGTCACTAGATGATAAAGCCATGCCCATTCCACTAAATGTAATGACCAAAGCCCCCATGCTGGAGTGACAATACTAGACCTACTATAAATCTGGCCTGGTAATAGTCATATAAATCAAACTTCCTACTATGCGTCTATACATAGTAGGGTCTTCCAAAAGCTCACCTGCATCTGCGCTCAACTTCACATTCTGCTCCAAAGGAACTGAAATAGGCTTACAGCCTGTCATCCCATATTTGGACAGCATGTCCAATCCATACTGCCTCTGCAAGAGCCATATCCCACTTGGTGATCTAATCACCTCAATGCCCAAGAAATAATGCAGCTCTCCCAAATCCTTCATCTCAAACTTCTGCTTCAATAGCATTTTCACATGAAGGATATCTTCATCACTGTCACCTGTCATAATCAAATCATCAACATAAATGACAAGTAGCATAATACCTTTCTTTGTTTTTTCTCACATAAAGTGAAAAATCTGCCTTGAAAATCTGAAAGCCAATAGTGACAAGATACTTTCCTATCTTGTCAAACCATGCTCTAGGTGCTTGCTTCAAGCCATACAAGGCTTTCTTCAACCTGCAAACAAACTCAGGATGAACAGCATGCACATAACCTGGTGGCTGCTCCATATATACCTCTTCTTACAAATCACCATGCAAGAAAACATTCTTTACATCCATCTGATGTAAAGACCATTCCTTTGATGCAGCCATAGCAATGACTGCTCTTACGGTTGCCATCCTTGCAATCGGACTGAATGTTTCTTCATAATCAATGCCATATGTTTGTGCATACCCCTTGACTACTAATCTTTCCTTGTATCTATTCACAGAACCATCTGCATTGTGTTTCACCTTATAAACCCACTTACAACCAATTGCATTCTTATCTTTAGGTAAAGGTACCGATTCCCATGTAGCATTTGCTTCCAAGGCATCCATTTCTTCATCCATGGCTTTCTCCCATTTTTCTTTTTCCATGGCTTGCTCAAAAGAAGTGGGTTCTGGTTCCTGTATCACTTTGACCATATAGGCATAGTGAATGGCTGTAAATCCATCATATTTCAGCCTATCCATAGGATACCTAGCTCTGGTAGATCTACACAAAGTAGGTTCACTCCCAGGTGCTCTCAAAACATCCCTGATCTTCCTTACTCTAGGTGTAACAATAGAAGGAATACCCAACTCATCATCAATGCTCTGTTCTGAGCCACTGGATTCACCATCCACATAAGAGTGACCTGCATTCACATCAAATATGGGCTGATCTACCTTCTCTTTTCCTTTTCGTGATACCTGCATACCACTATCTGTATTGCTTTGAGAAGATTCTCCTGATCTCAATCTGTCTGTCCATGGCAAAGAATGTGAACCACTGCTAGAGGACGCTGCAGGTCCACTAATATCTTGTGACTGCTGCTGTGAATTCTGTGCAGCATTACCATTTTGTGCATCTACATTATCAATCACGTTTACTGGTTTATACCAGCTACTCATCTCATCAAAAACAACATCTCTGCTCACTGTAAAATTACGAGTAGAAGGATTATAGCATCTATACCCTTTTTGCTGCAGAGAGTAACCAATAAAGATGCACTTCTCAGCTTTTGGATCCAACTTGGATCTCAACTCATCTGGCACACGAATATAGGCAATGCAACAAAAAAAATTTAAATGAGAAATATCTGGTTTCCTACCAGTATGCCTCTCCTCTGGAGTCATGTCATATATTGCTGCAGTGGGAGTCCCGTTCATTATGTAGACTGCTATAGCAACTGCCTCAGCCTAGTAAAAATCTAGCAGGTCTTTTTCATTGAGCATGGAACAAGATACCTCTCCAATATGCCTGTTTTTTCTTTCTGCAATTTCATTTTGTTGTGGGGTATGACTACATGAATATTGCTGCTTTATGCCATGCTCCTGCAAGAACCTTGCAAACTCATTTGAGAGGTACTCTCCCCCTCCATCTGACCTTAGGCATTTTATTTGCATGCATGTTTCTTTTTCAACCATAACTTTAAGAGTTTTGAAATGCCCAAAAACTTTACTTTTCTTTTTCATAAAATACACCCAAATTTTTCTGCTACAGTCATCAATAAAAGCGACAAAATAGTGACAGCCTCCATGAGATGCAGCTTTAGTAGTCCACACATCAGAGTGGATTAACTCCAATGGCTTTTTACTCTCTTGAACATGTCTAGGAAATGGTTTCCTTGCTTGTTTTCCAAATTGATAGGCTTCACATACCTTATGCATTTCTGCAACCTTGAATTTAGGCAATCCTGCAACAATATTTTGGGCTTGCATTGATTTAAGTCACTATACATTAACATGACCAATGCGTTTATGCCAGATATCAATATCTGCAACTACACCGGTCCCATGTGCAAACATTGCTGCACTCAATTCAGGCATGTCTGCATCCAACGTAAACATTCTGCCCTTCTTCTTTCCTTTTGCTATCAAGCGACCTTTATTTTTCATATCCTCAACAAAGCATCCATGAGAATTAAATCTGACCTGCAAGCCCTGCTCAACCATTTGACCAACAGAGACCAGGTTCTTGGTGATATTCGGGACATGAAATACATCCGACAAGTATTTCTTTTTTCCATCTTGCATAGACAAAGGGATTTTTCCAATCTGCACAATAGGATGTGCAGTATCATCACCAGTCTCCACAAATCCTGGTTTTTCCATTTTCCTTGCATCTTGCATCCATTCTGCATGATCTGTCATGTGGTTTGATGCACCTGAGTCAACATACCACACATCGTTGCTTTCTTCTACACTTGTCACAGAATTGGTCATGTGCTGCACCATAAACAAATGCTCATTTCTGTCATCACCCTGTCTACTAGAAGATGCATAATTCCCTTGTTGCAATTTTCCATCCATGATGTCATTCTGGTTTTTATAGCAGTCTTTAGCCATATGACCCATTTTACCACAGTAGTAGCATTCAACATTGCTGTTTGCATTTTGGCCTCTTTGCCATCCACCACGATCTCTTTGGCTCCCCCTGCCTCTAGAGTTACCACGTCCTCCTCCATAGGACTGGTTTTCTTGAGTTTGCTGCATATTCTGATTTCTACCATGGCCTCCTCTACCTCTGCCTCTACCTCTTCCAGCATTTGAGTAGAAGACAGCTTCTTTTGAAGTTCGTCCTGAAGAAGATGCACCACCATTTCTCTGCTCCTCAGAATTAGAAGAGCAATCAACTCCTCAAAATCAGGAAATCTTTCATGGACGAAAATGGATGTTTGGAACTGTGCATAATCCTTTCCTAGACCATTCAAGGTCACAGAAACTAAATCATCATCTTCCACTGGCGACCCAATGGAAGCAAGTGCGTTTGCAATCTTCTTGATCTTCATGTGGTAGTCATTGATGCTCATACTTTCTCTTTGCACATTATGCAACTCTTGCTTGAGCTGCATTTTCCTGGCTTGCGTATTTGTGGTATACATTTTTGACAAAGTATCCCATGCCTCCTTTGGCGTACTTGCATCTTGAATATGCACAATCATAGAGTCTGAAATGCTGATAGACAGGCAGTACATAAATTTCCTAGCTCTCTTATGCCATGCTTTAAATGCCTGCATTTGCTGTTGATTGGGAACATGAGGAAGAACTGGTTCTTCTTTATTTCCTGCAATGAATTCCCAATATCCTTTTCCCATAATGAAATTTATCATTCTAAACTTCCATGCTTGGAAGTTGTTCTTGTCAAGCTTTTCAGTGACAATCTATGAAAGAGAATCAGACGGCATTACAGAACACTGCAAAAAATTCTGTCACTGCAAAGAAGACAGCTTCAGCCTCACAGGACAAATCTGCAAAACTGACGAAAGTGGTATTTGACCACACAGTCACTTCCTAGTGATGATTTTGCATCAACAGGCAACAAGGATGATTCTGTAACTCCCAATGTCTCTGCGCATAGGCATACGATGCAATTTCTACAGTAACTTTTCACCGACCTGTAGAACAGTGGTCGCACAGCAAAAAAAGGGCCTTTTCCTGAGTGCGTGCAGAAAACTGCCGCCTCCAAAACAGGGCCCGAAATGGCCCTCTTGCTACACCCCGAAGGGCTTCTCAATCTGAGACAATGCACTCTTGCACTTTCCGGCTGTGCTACCTGTAGAGACTTGCTCCCAAAATAGAAAAATGAAAGCAACACTGGTCCTCTTACCAGAACACCGCGAACTTGGTTTGGTTTCTTGAGCTCCTTACCATGAACAAGGCTCTAATACCATGTCAAGATTGTGGGAGAGAAGGAAGGAGTCTCACTTGTAGCTTTCTTGCTTGCACAATGGGGGAATACACACAAAGGTGGAGGCTGAAAACAGTTTTCCTCTTCTTAGTTGTGTAAGCCAAAAGAACTCTAGTACAAAGAAATAGAAGAACCCTATATATGGGTCTCAAATCAAACTCAACTAACTAAGGTGGCATACTAACTGAGCCACGAACTAGAGTAGATAAGGATAGCTGTCATCTAGCTATTATTCGTGGGCGGTGTACCAACCGCATCTGCAACTGACAAGTCGGTGATATAAATGCACAACGGTCACCCTGGCATATCACGAGTGGAGCTCGATATCTCAACAGTGAGTACCCTAATCCTAAGTATCATCATGAGATGCTTTTATATTGATGATATGCTTATAACATGGGAGTGCTCATGCTAAGCTGGATGCTTTAAAAGTGTAGCTTAAGATTAGTTGTAAGATGAAGGACATGGGATATGCCTCACATATACTAGATATGTACATTGTGCATGATCACTTTAAGGGACTTCTCTAATTGTCTTAGAAGGAGTGCATACATAGAGGTACTTGAGAAATTCCATGTCTAGGATGCTAAGCCGATTGGTTGTCCTTTACTTTCTCATATAAAGGTTAGTTAGGCTGATTGTCCATAGTTAGAGATGGCTAAGATTCTATATGCATCCATAGTAGATAGTTTTATGTATTCTATGATAGCCACTCTTCCTAACATAGCATTTGCAGTGGGAGTTGTAGTACATTATATGGCTATACTTGGTAGGACACATTCGGATGTCATGAAGGGTATCATTAGATACTTTAAAGATGCAATAGAAGTGGGCATTTGCTATGGTGGCCGGGATACAAGAGTTCCGGGTTACACTGACTCAAATTATATAGAATGTAGACAATAGGAAGTCCATCTCTGGGTATGTCTTTACCTATGTTAAAGGTGCAATCTCTTGGATATCCAAGGTGTAGAAATGCACAACCCTATCTACTACCAAGGCTGAGTACATTGTAGCTATTGAGGCTTGCAAGGAGGCCCTATAGTTAAGATATTTGGTTATAACTCTTGGTATGACTATGACTCCTACACTACTTTTGGATTCATTGAGTGCCATTTAGTTGGCTTGTAATCTGATCTTCCATGCGAGGACAAAGCACATTGAGATATACTATCACTTTATCAAAGAGGTGGTAGATAAGAGTCCATTAAGCTTGTCAAGATTTGTATAGATATGAATTGTGTAGTTTTGCTCACTAAAAGTCTTCCAATAGAGCGATATGCTATCCTTAGGAAGATGATAGGTGTAGGATGAGATGACGTCTTTCTTCATCCTGTTATACTCTACGTACATATTGTACCTTTTTTTTCCATTTACTCCTTACTGAGGCACATTCATCTTTAAGTGGGAGGTTATTGTGGGCTAAATGCTACTTGTGTCTAGTTGCCTATATTTGCTTGTATGCTGACCCATACACATGTACACTATAGGTGGTGGGCACATATGACACTGTCACTTTATTCTTTATTCTTTTAGTAACAAATAGAATAAGGAAAGGCAAGTCACACATTGTGATTGTTAGAGTTCTCACACATTGTGGAGTTCTCACACATTGGTGTCTCTCTTCTTGCTTAAACTTCCATAGTTCTTGTTCTCTTCTTGCTTTTTCTCATGCTTCCACCTTCTGCTCCACCTTTCAATACATGCATGCTATATTAGGCTATTATGCGATAAAATATTTATTTAAACAAAATTTTCATCTAACGAGCTATTCATGTGTTTGTTTTGTGTTTATTCAACACACATTTAATCAACTAAGTTTTTAGGGTTATACATTCATCCCAATTATTTCTAAATTACTGTGTTTCTCAAGTATATGATTTGAATCTATAAACATTGGCTTTTGCATGTGATCTCTCATAATTTATCGAACTACAATGGCACCAAGTGTTCATGTCTTTGTCTTCTATTTAGTGCATTGATGTTAGACTACAATGACACCAAGTGTTCATGTCTTTGTTTTTTGTTTATTCGATGCATGTATAATGAATTAAGTGTTTACATCTTACACTCATTAAAATTATGATTAATTATTGATGCTTATGGAGTTGGTGACTCGACATGCCCTATTTCATTGTGGTAGAATTTGATGAGACCATCTAAATTTGCAAGCAAACAAAGGAGATCACAATAATCAAATAAATCCAATAGAATGACATGAGAGAAATTGAATTCAATAAATAATGGAATAGGAGTCAAATCCATTACAATAAGCCCTAAATCTAATATAATAGTAGAAGAAGAGAGACTAAATCCATTAGAATAATAGAGTAGTAGTTGACTTTAATACAAATATGTCTTAAATCTAATGCAATAACATGAGAGAGATTGAATCCAATATAATAACGAAGTAGAAGTTGAAATCAATACAATAAAGCCTAAATCTAAAGCATTAGGTTGCTCTATTCCTGGCTATCTGGTGCAGTACTCCTACGAGAAGCTATTCACGCATGAGTACTATTGCCAACAGAGTGGTGTGAGGTCATACTCAAACCCAACATAGATGGACACCAATATCCTACTCTACAATCAACGTCCAGAGTGCAAAGCTTGATATAGTCACAACAATGAGAGAACATATATCAAATGTACTCAATAATACTCAATAACAAAATAATTTGAATGTATTACTACTTGAAACAATACAACTATCTTAGGAGAGATAGAAGTGTTATCGAGTCAATATTGGGGATAGGTGATGAGGGATCATGGAACCTTCATGAACTCAAGACAACTAATGAATACAAGAAAATGATAGTACTACTATCAGATACTGTGATCGAGGAAAATACAAGTGTTAGCTCTAGTACTAGGTAACACTCAAGATGCCAGTCAAAGGACTAGTTGAAGGTACACACGAAAGATCTAATAGTCGAGCATGGGAGTCCTATTCCTTCAAATCCTAATTTCCCTTGGATACTTGATCCCTTGATCTCCTTGACTGTGGAACTCTTGATCTCATCACTCCCTTATATAGTCTATTGGTCACTGCAACATTCTTTTTGCCCATGTGCCATCCCAAATGATCTTCATTGTTCATGCACTTGTCAGCTCATTAATTCACCATTAGCAGCTCCTAGCTTTAAAGATTGCCAACTATTGCCTCCTTTAATACTGGTATGCATGGTGGACTCAGGCCCATAGAATTACATGTTTTGATATCACCTTTCATCCTTTGTGTTGGGTGCATCGCCTTGCTAGAGCAGAGGTGGGGTGATAAGGGAAAGAGGTGGGATGGGAGGTAGTAAGGAATAAGGGGAATGGAGGGAGTGCATTATATTAGAGGTAGTGTTGTTATAGCCAAAGATCCATGTGAGTCTAAAGGGGAGACTATGGGACATTATGATAGATGAGCTCAGCTGCAAGCTTCTCTAGGTAGATGAGTCTGAGCTAGATTTGTTGTTGTAGTTGGTTATACTTGAAGGTAATTGGGATGAGGCAGGCCTAGACTCCTTCCACTTTGAGTTTATGGCTAAACTCAGTACTGAGGAGGGCATAGATGTGGTGCCATCGCTTTAGGGAGAGATCTTCAAACTTGGTTAGGACTCCTTCTAGTTTGAGTTTATGTCTAGACTTGATAGTGAGAAAGGGCATGGATGTGGTGCCATTGCTTTAGCGAGAGGGCTTCAGACTTGGTTTGGTGGGTCCGAAGTCTGTTAATATTTGCTAACTTTAGGATATGAGAGATGGGAGTGAAGGGGTCTTCAAAAAGTGGATCATCAGGATTGGGATCTTTGCCTCCTTGATCTTTGCTTGGATCATCAAGATTTTGGGAGTCTTCTCCTTGATCCAAGCACAGTTCCTTCTTGACTCTAGCCTTGGAGTTGAGGTGTGCAATCTGGTGATGCTTTGGTCTAGGGTGTGGATCTATTGAATCCTGGCTTAGATGGGGAATACCAGCCTTCTTCATCTCTCGAGCTACTCTAACTTGCTACTCCTCTACAATGTACTACCAAAGAAGGTCATTCCACCTTCTAGTTTCGATTTGGGTCCAACATCACTTGCTACAACACCTAGATCCTCTCTTGTGCTTCAGCATTTCACTATTCCAATGCTTGGCACTACTCCACCATGATCTACCACTTCAATTTGGTGGAACTAATGCCAACAGAGAAGTCAAAGAAGTCTAGAGTTGGGGGTTGTGGAGATACATTCTCCTCGCTCAGGGTACTAATGGGCTTTTTTGTGGCAACTTGTTTTCCTTTATCAGTGGATAGGGAGTGCTTGGCTGCAATTGCTTGTTCCCAGGGTGGCGGGTCTGCAAGGATCTAGAGTGTGGATAGTCCGATCCGAGGTAGGGTGACAAGTTTGAACCTGACTATAGAACCTGATGCAAAGTGGGAGAGAGAGGAAGTAGAGCTAGCAAGGGCACTTTCATCTTACTATGGTGAAGGAAGGGGAGTGGACTTAGCATCAGAGTTTCACTCATCTAGTTTGTCGCGGTAGAGACATGAGCTTGGAGCAAGAGTTGGTCATGGCAGCTTGGGTTCTCATTTGAGATTTTTCCATTAGTTGAGCCACTCCCTTTTATAGTCACACTTGAGTTTTTCAATCATCTCCAAGTACAGTGGGGTTGCACCGCTTAAGGCACTTGGCATACCTCTAGCCTTTGTTAGTATTCTTGAAGAGCAGTATTCTTTTGCTGGAGTTGCTTGGCGAAGGTGGTGTTGGCCTACTTGAGGCAATCCACTTAGCAAGGGAGGTTCTATTGCTACTGGTGATGTGCTTGCTTGATCAAGAATCCATTGATAAAGTTCAATGAGACTGATGAGCTATCTCCCAACTGAACTCCTAGGGTTTAGCACCAATTGTTGGGATAAGTTGGTGAGGAGGGGCATGGTAGCCGATAGGAGCTACCATCTTTACTAGTGAGGGTAGAAGTAACATTTAGGGGCTTATTATCTTATAGAGTCTCCTCCCCTCGTTGTCACTTTTGGTCCTTTGACTTGATGAGGGCGAGTTTGGAGGAGAGGCTGGTAGTAGAGGTGGAATTTTTGGGGGACTAGGGAGGTTGGTTCTCTTGGGGTGGTGGGTCTTACTTGGTAGGCTGCTTGGCATTGTCATTGGTAGGCTGGTCCTCCTTTTTGAGGACTTGGTCTTCAACACACTACTCCATGGGATCTTGGGGAGGATTAGCGATGGGCTCATATGTGATTCCAGTTTCAAGTTGAGACTCAATGACATCCACACTATAGGTGATAAAAGTTAATAGGGAGGGTTAAGGAGAGTGGGTGGAGGAAAGAGCAAGGTAAAGTGTTGTCCATACATCACCTTCATGGTTTTGATGGAGGGTAGCCTCTGGGATAGGTGCCTCACCTTGACAAAGAGAGGCTACCTTCTTGGAGATGCTAAATGTCTTAACATGTAGAGCTAGAAGGTCTCAACCAAGAACCTGACGACATCGAGTTTGGGTTTGTGGGTGTCTAATAAGGTTGATCAGTGGTACTGCTTGTTGAGCATGGGGTCGAAGACTTCTTCAATGTGTGTGCAGTGGAGAATGTTGGTGGATCGCCACTTCATCATGGCTAGGCAGGCATAACTTCTCTTGTACTCTATTTGCAAACAAGGTATATTTGTGGCCTTGAATATGGACTGTGGAACCAATGATATTTTGCTGCTTGACCAAGTCGACCAAAGTTGTATGATCCATATGAAAAAAAAAAGTGTGCTCAAGGCCACTGTACCTGGCTTCCACTTGCATTTCTTGTGGGGATGCTGAGGAGGACCCTTGTGAGGGCGACTTGAGGAAGGTGGATTAGGTTGAGAAGGGGGTGCATCTGAGCTAGTAGATGATCCAAGGGGCTGAACACGATATGGGGCTCTGAGCGAAAGCTTATTTGCAACTGCCTTAGACCTAGCCATCTTTCCTGCACAAGAGATGTGAGAACTCAATGAATAAGATAAAAAATGAAACCCTCTTTTATATAACCCTAAACTGTGAGACTCATTCACATAGATGCACACTCTCTCTTTATCTCTTAAACTATGAATTGCATTCACACTGACTCACATTATTTATCTTACTATCTTAGCTCTTTTCGAACCCATTTGCTGCCTTGTCGAAGCCTTGTTTCTAGCCACTTGGCATGGTTTTCTTTGGCACTTGAGGCTTCATAATGCACTCTTTTAGTGACACGACGTGATTCCATCATGTCTGTAGCCGATTCATCAGCACTTTCATTTGCTCTCTTTTGCGAGAGTTTAGTTTCATCCGCTACTATAATCCTGTACCACCAAGATAGCAATTGGATCATTGGATTGCTACCATTCACCCCTCCACCATGGTTAGTTTTTCTTTGGTATGCACCATGCGCTATCCAATGTGAAATTTCCATCCCTTGTGTGGAGAAAATTCCAATGCTTCCCTTTTCTGTAAAGTATGGCCCATGTGCCTCAAGGATATGCTACAACGACATATATCACACATGAGTAAAACTATGCTCAATAGTTTATACAATTCATACAATTTTAAAATATTAACTTAGTATGCACCATGTAATGTGTGATAGAGCTTTTGCCCCATGCTTCCATGTTTTCATAGAAGCTATGAATATCATTGATAAATTCTTGCTTATCTTCATTGTTAAACACCATCTTGCAAAGTAAGGGAGCCAATTTGTTAAGACTTATCCAAACCTTAGCTTTGGCCAATCTTGTTTTTCCTCCATTACTTCGATCAGGAACTGCAAAATGTAACTTTTTCCACCCATCGTAGTCATGCGGCCTACGAACCATGACATTCCCTTCCTCATTGATGGGTACTGAGAGAAACTTCCTAGCCTTTGCTCCTCCAAAGCAAGGCTTTTTTGGCAAGTTACCAGATTTTCCTGATCTCTTCTCATCTTTTTCAATGGTCACTTGATGCTTGTGTAGCCCAATTTCTGATAGCACTCGCTCCACATTCCTACACGTTGCAATGGCTTCTTTTTTTGGTTGCATCCTATAAGCAAAGCAAATGTATTCATATACAAGTTTCTCCATGATTCTGACAAAAGCATGCAATGAACAAATGTGAATACGATCCAAGGGAATGTTGAAGATGGGCTTCCAAGTGGGATCTTCTCTATTGCGCGTTAGTGCAGCACTTGTCACCTTTCGCCAGTTTTTCTTTCCGTCCTTTCCTTCCACCCTCTTTGTCAAGCAATATAGGCATGGATTCTTTGTATTTGCACCATTGGAGATTCCACACATGCATTTTAAAGTTTTCAAGTCTCCAGCAAGATGCCATTCAACCAAGTATTGACCATACCCTTCAACCAAGAGCATCTCACGATGTTCCTAACGATTGATGATGCTTGGAATGCTTGTCTGCATAAAGAATAGCTGCAATACCTCAAATGTTTCCTTAGGAACTTCAAATGCAGTGAGCCACCACACATGGTGCTCAGATTGAACATTAAAGTTCCCTGGGTTGTTCTTGTCGAATTGTAAAGCTCTATTCATCAAAGTTACACTAACTCTTTCAAGCTTTACTCCTTTGATGACCTCACTTTCATCTAATTTTATAACAAACTGGAATTTACCATTACATTCCTCAACAGACATATTGTAGTACATTACCATTGCCGACTGCACCTTGTTCAAATCTAAATATTAATTATTGAGTTCAGTGAACTTCACCTCATATGCATTTTTGGTCCCAACCTTTAGTGTTTCCACACATTGAACATGCATGGGATCTCCTATCAACTCCAAAACCTTTGTATTAAGTTGTTGTTGGGCCTCATCAGCTCCTCCATGATTTTCTTTAGGAAATGAGTACCTCTATCACTTACCAGCTCGAGGGGACTACCAAAATGGGTGATAATATTACTTTCAACTTATAGCCAAATTTTTTAGAAATCCATAAACTTGAATTAATGTATCCAGATTTTAGAAAATATACGACCAGTGATTAGATTGACTTGAAATTTTATATGTGGACTCTTCTAGGACACATCAACCACCCAAAAAAAAAAATTGCCCCATAAGAAGCATATGAGACACCTAGCCAAAGGCTCGCATGTGGGGCCCTGAATCTGGAAAATCTGGGCTCCACACACACGAGTCTTCAATTAGGTGTCCTAGAGACTTCTAATGGGGCAAATTTTTTAGTTTATCAATCCTTATGAAGCCCAACACATGGGTGAAGTTTCACCAGATTTCGATTTATAAAATTGACGATTGAATCCTTTTTTGGAAGAATGCATTAATTGGATTATACTTCACTGAGAATAAAAACAATTCACAGAGTGTGTGTACTTGCATATTAAATGTATTCTTGGCCAAACTACGATTAGTGATAGAGTGTATGTACTTACATATTAAATGTATTCTTAGCCAAACTATATATGACATTGGAAACTTAAAAATTCACAAAATACAAATCATGGGCAAAATGGAATATCAGATATCGAATATAGTATTGACAAACCATAAAATACAATAAAGATATAGTATATCGACCCAAGTATAACTGTTCATCAACGTATGCATGATTGCACATAAAATTTATCCTCAACGAAACTACTTGCAACATTGGAAACTTAAAAATTCACAAAATGCAAGTCATGGGCAAAATAGAATATCACATATCAGATATAATATTACAAAACCACAAAATACATGATAGATAGTACATCGTACCAAGCACAACTAGAGCTAGGCAAAATTTAGCTTCATTTTGAAGGCCACTACAATTAAATATTTGAAGGTCTACTAGAAGGATAACCAAAAACCAAGCTCCATAAAATCTACAACTAGACCTGAGCTAAACATAGATCCATTTATAAGGTAGCTTCTCAAAGCATATTGTTGACATTAAGATTAAATGTATCCTTGTTATTGCAAATCCTACGAATAAGAATCAAATTTATGGGCTTAATAGTGATACATCGGGCATGAATGGCTAGAAGTTGACCATCACTCATGAGATCAATCAAGTAGCTTTCAGCTGTCTCTCATTAGGCCCAAAAACGCTTCAAAAAATGCACTTTTGTTAATCACGTGATTAAGGAAAGGGCCAAAGAGAATTTGCCACGTGTGCAAGAATATGGTATTCTTGTCTCCTCCTTTTTGGAGATAGTTGAGTGGACTCCGTGGTTCTCTTCTCTCTTTTAGCCAAAATCTCCAAACTCTGACATGTTTTGATGGTCCCGAAGTCCTTATTTAATTATAAAATCTGACAAAACAAGTTATGATAACGATGTTGTGAAGTTAATACTAACTTTTTTGAAAGTCGGGAGCTTTTGGCACCCCGACTATATTTTCATTAGTCTTTTCACTATTTCTTCTTTGTCCATTCGTCTTTCTTGGTGAGCTTCTTTCTTTGCTCATTTGCCTTTCTCAGTGAGCGCTTTTCTCTGCGATTTCAATCTAAGTATGGCATCCAAAAGGCGCCCGTCTCGTTTAGTAAACTCCTACACTGTCTATGGCCAAGGAGTAGATGGAAAATGGGAGCCCAAAACCTTTTGCATAAATGATTGGGTGACCATGTTTCCCTCTTGCAAAAGCTCTCACAAGGTCAAAAGAAGAAAAAGAGAGGATATAAAACATCACTGGAAGGGGCGTATCATTGCTTTCAAAATTACGCATGAAGGGTGGTTAGTTAAAGTGCAACATGTTTACATGGCCAGGGATATGCACTTATCTCCTAATGAACATGGTTGCTAGCAAACACATTGTAAGTCTTAAGTTGATAACATATTTGATATTTTTTTAAATTTAAGCAAGTATTACTATTGAATTCTTTGTTGTAGATATATTTCCATCAACAAGTATTGAATGGCAACCTGTGGAGAGTTTGAGTGGAACTTTGAATGTGATTCATAAGGCATTTGCGGACATTACATATGCTGATGAGACCGTCAGTTCTTTCAATGAGAGAAGAATTTTTATATATTATGCACAATATGTGGTTCCATCTAAAGAGGGTACATATGGACATATCGAGGATTTGCCATTGCCAAGTCTCTCCTCTCTTATTTGGGAGGTTCCTGATAAGGCAACCATGCGTAGTTTTAAATTCAAAATATGTCAAGATATTCAAAAGTCCATGATAGCTGGAAGGATCTCAAGAAGAATACGCCTGTCATGGTTTATCCCCTTACATATCTTTGTGGGTTGCTTCAAAATAGCAAACTTACAGAGAACAAAAGTATCTTGGCTTAGTAGAAATTTTGCAAGCGTAGAACTAGATAACATTATAGGGAAGCTTTGGAAATCTAGAGATGTTGACCATAAGGGCGACACCATGAGGTGTATTGTATGCCCCCAATCCTTTTCTCTGTGTTATAATATAGCATGACAAACTCTTGCTTTGGGTTTTGATTATAGCATATACAAACTTAAACTAGGCATGTGGATTCCCTTGGATTCAGATACAGATTGCATGCCCTTCAATCTTAAGGTGCAAGTTATAGAAAAGGAAATAAATATCACTTCCAATTGGAATCTTAAAGATGTAAGGGATACCTTGGAGATGCTAGTCTGTACATCCCCAGAATATAAGTTCAAAGTAAATGATAAAGTAGTAGGGAAAAGAGCTGAACGCTTTTTCTCTTGTATGAGTTGCTTGCCTCCTTCAATTGTAAGCTTCAAGCCATAAAATTGAAAACATTACATTGGACAAAAAGCTTTTCATTGAATGAAGAGTTACAAAATTGAAGTGTAGATATACAAAGATCTTTCCATTTGTATCTATTTGTCTTCTTTCATCATTGTAACTTCTTCGTCACTTTTTGAAAAGATAGATCTTGCTATTGCAGTGGCTTTTTTTTTTGGTTGGTTGAAGAATTTAAATTGAACATGGGCCCTCTTCTCTTGAGGGGGTAGATGAGAAGATGGATGAGAAAGTGTTGGCATTTCTGTCTTTGTGGAGCTTGCCTTACTTGTCTTTCCAGATGACTTGCCTTTTGCCTTACTCTTAGTTAAGGATTTATGTGGAGGAGAGTCGGGGTCCACTGGCGTGATTGCCCTATCCAAAATTAACTCAATACATCTCTCTCTTATCCACCATGTGTATGAATCGGGGTAATCTTTGCACTGCAAGGAAAATTGTAATAAGTTGTAAGGTGAGTGATAGTTCGTACTTGTAGGGCGTAAAAACAAAGAAATGGAATGATTATAAAATTTGATAATAATGTTGTTGCTCAAAATCTAATAATGTTGCTCAAAACAGAATGTGAAAGATACTTACATTAACCCCATCTATCTTGAGAATCTTTGAATCTATTATCCTACAAACATTTGAAATTACTCTCCATCCACAAGAATACGCATCATTTTGTAAGGGTACTTCTTGTAAGAGAAAACTATATGGTTTTTGAGTATCAGCAATATCCTCATATGTAGTATCCAAAAAGGTTACCACCAACCTCCCATCGCTGTCAATGGAAACATGTTATAAAAAAAGTACAATAAATAAAATAAACAAAAAACCAAAAAGTGAGGATTTGTATTCAACGCACATTTTTGCTTGACCGTGGATACCCCTAAGAGAGTTCGTAAGGATAATTTCTCGAGTGAAAATATCAATATATATTAAGCTCCAATGTCCTCTACAAAGTAAAACGTTAGTAAGAAATGCATATTATAAAGAAGTATACATTAAACTCTTTGCAAAATTGCAAACCTTTCAACGTAAGGAAAAAAAATATGGTAGTTTGTAATTGGATCAAGCAATCTGAAAAATAATTCTAGGTTTGAAGGAGATTTTGAAAACAATTCCACTGATAACAGTGGATCAATGATAAATATAGTTTTAGAGATTTCTTGGCTAAGAGAAGAAATCAACGCCCTAAAACCAAAAGCAAAACCAAATGAATGTCAATTGCAATGAACAAAACAACACTATCATTCAATTAAAAAAATTTGAGCCAAAAATCCTTACCTTATGTAACAAAAGACTACTGAATCTGACAACTGAATATCTTTCTTAACAAACATTCCTTTGTCCTCAGGGGAAATACTAAGATAGTCTTCTGAAGAAGTGCAAGAGACATTCACAACCATTTGCCCGTATACCTCATCCATTATCTTTAGATTGACAGGACCAAGGACATCGATTTTTCTCTTGCAAACTTCATCCTCTGACTCTATAGTCTCTTGTGGTCGTTCTTGATGGGCGACTTCTTTAGGTTCTTGATAGGCAGACACTTGTTCGGAGGTGGTCTTTGTAGGGTGTAAATGTGTCACGTCCTCAATCACTGGCCATTTTGCTCTCCTGGAGGAACATTAAGGATCTCAAATGCTTTTTTATCAGTAGTGGGCAAAGGCCTCAATACCTTGTCGAACCTATACCTGATTTTGCTAACCATACTAAATTCTTTGTTCATCAAAGTCATTCTATGAGCGTGGGCAGCAGCAATGTAAGCATCGTTCATAAAATCAATAACAAAGTCTTCAGCAGCTTCCTGAAGGCAAAGAATGGCTGCAAGCTACCATTTTTTTTGCATGCCAACTTCAGTGGACACCCTTGATAATCTAAAAGAATATCTTTGACAACCCTAATAAATGCTATTTTTGGAATCACATGCTGTGTAGCTCTTTGTGCCTTCCTTATCTCACTAAAACATTTTTGAACATAAAAAAATCTAGACTTTCTCTTTCTCTTTGGCTTGGAAGATTCTTCTTCTCCATGGGGATAGGAGGGTCCAAGTTGCTCTGTCTGTTGAATAGGGGCTCCAAGGGTGGCTGGAAACTTAGCACTTGTTGTAGGGTAGGACTGTACATGATGAAGCTGACTCTGGGCAAGAGAAGACACTGACTCTGCACTAGATTGTTTAGATTCCATGGTAGGAGACTGAGGCAACCAGGGTAGGTGGGATCTCAGGATGGAAAGATTGAAAAGCTGAAAGCCTTGTCCCCTCCTCACTCTCTTTGCTATCTATATACACCTTCCTTGCAGTCTGCTTTGTCCAAGCCATGAACCTGCAGAAAAATGAGACTTGTTAGAACATTTAAAAACTATGAGTAAAAAATGCCCAAAGAGAAATAACAAATAAACCACGATAGGTGAAAAAGCCCGGGTTTGAAGTGAAGCTCCTCGCGCCGTATTTGCGGATGACTAATACGGCGCGATAGCGACAAACCGTGGGTCAAAAATTCTAATCTTCGTGTCGTATTTGCGAAAAGCAAAAGCACGTTTTGACTTATACAACTCAAATGCATCGAAACAAAGTTTTAAAAAGCCACCTCTCGCACCGTATTTGCGGATGACCAATACGGTGCGATGGTGACAAACCGTGGGTCAAAAATTCTAATCTTCGTGTTGTATTTGCCATAGGCTAAAGCACGATTTTACAAATACGACGTGAATGCATCAAAACGAAGTTTTAAAAATTAACCTCTCGCACCGTATTTGTGGTGAAGTATATGATGCGAAAACTGCGAAAGGCGCGGATTTGTAGTGTTCGATACGGCACGAAAACAATGAAGTGCATGTTAAAAAAGCACCTGCTCGCGCCGTATTTGCGATGACTGATACGGCGCGACTATGTTTAAGCGCAGGTTGAAAAAACAACTCCTCATGCCGTAATTGCGGTGACCGATATAGGGTGAAGATGATCTCGATGTGGCTGTGTATTCGCACTCTGGATTTGAAAAGTGAGCCATGTAAGCTACAATCGATCTTTTATATCTACGGGGTCCGTGACACGTAGCAGTGTTTAATTGGCTAGGTTTTGCGCAGGCCATCCACGTGGCTGTCTACGTGGCATCGCACGTGGTAAATATTTTTTGCTCTATATAAACATGGTTTCAGACATTTATGATTTTTTTACAAATTTACAAGCTTGTTTAGAGTTGAGGTCCACTTTCAGTGTTTCTTATGTGAATTTGCGCGATTTTGTTTACCCCTTGATACGAAGCGAGGAGATATTGTTCTTGAGGTCGCTTTGCCAAATTCACGTCGTATCGTCGACTAGCAAATACGAAGCGATAAGGCATCACTCGTGGAGTGGTTGCACACTTTCGCGTTATATCGTACTTTCACTCATGTCTGAGCCTAAGGATGTTGTAGGCTCCCAAGAGTAGGTAACCCCTTCTAAAAAAAGAAGAAGATTGTCATCAGGGTCAACAAGAGCTTCTGGTTGTGCTGCCTTCTCCCCTGAAATTCCCACAGCTTCCTCTCCTTGTTCAGCAACGTGTGGGAATGCCTAAGAAGTCTCCAATCAAAGGCAAGTCACCGTTGAGGGTTTCTGGATTGTCTCAGATCACAGATGTTTCTCCATTTGAAAGGCTCTTAGACTTTTTTCTTCAGAATGGCATGGAGTTTTCTTATTACAGAACTACAAAGGATATTTTCAACCCTGACTGGGATATTGACCATGTATTGAACTCATGTAAGAATTTTTTCTTGGAGGAGTTTTCTAAGTTTGAAAGTCTTGCATTTCCAGTGGTTGAAAAGGATGCAAAGGAATATGTTCACATACCTATTGGGAGCTCACCTTTAGAGAAAGCCTCGTTTTCAAGAAAGTGTACATCTCATTCCTTGACCGGTTTTGTACCTCAGATTTGTTTTGTTCTGCTCATTCTAGGAAATGCAGGCTTATGTCCAAAACAGCTGCATTCATTGTGTTTTCTCTTGTAAAATATCCTGTGAAATTTGATGAGAAACAATTAGAAGGTCCAAAATGTTCCAGCTTTTGCCTTTTGGACGAGATAGCAAATGACAAGGATGCAGAGAAATGTTTGGACCCTAAGCAAGAAGCAAATATTGCTGGCAAACTAGATGTTGCCCAATTCAAAGCTGAGACCATTATTGAAGAAAACCATGCAAATGCAGATCTTGTTTCTGACTCTTACTTCCAACTTTCCCTATCAAGGACAAAGAATACATACTGCTAGCAGACATTAAAAGGCTCTTCAATCTTAGGGAGGATTATTATTTAGCCATCATTGTAGAGGCTTCTGATGCTACAAATGGCATTGTTGACGTCGAAAATGAATCAAAAGAAGAGTTACTTAAACTTGACACTGAAATTACGGACGACAAGTTTATTGAAGCAGGGGATGCCCCTTTCTCTTTGTTTTCGTAAGGCAAAGAATGCTAAGGAAGAGTATGGGATTACTGAAGAGGAATTCCACGGCCTTCAAGACCGACTTGGAATTTCCCATTTTGGAATAGAAGAGTTGCAATATGTTAAAGAATTGGAAAATACCAATGAGGCACAATCATCAATTAACATATGGAATCCAACTAAGCTAGAAAATGATGAAATTCAATTGGTACTATTATCTCAAATTTTGTAAGATGTATGTACATTAATATGTTTGATTTCAACATTCATTTGACACTTATCTTTTTTTACAGTTGGAGATTGAAGATTTTGATAACTTCTTGGGACAAGGGACAAGAGTTGGTATTAGTTCACATAAAGATGTTGCACTTGGCCATTACTTAGCAAGGATTGATCCGCATGTTTTCTTGGTTTTTCATAACATCTTCTCAGAGGAAGCAGCATGGCCTATACTATGTATTAAGGTACTTACAAGGCTACTTGGTTTCTCTGGGTTACAATACAATGCACACAAGGTGATGCTTTTGGAGAAAACTACGGCAATCAGGATTTTTGGTTATGGTCCTAGTTTCTCTATTTCTAGAGCAGGATACTTTCTGGCCCTCTCATCTTATGCTTTGGCAGCAAATCGAACTGATATAAAATCAATAGTTTGCTACAAGAGAAGAAAATTTCTACATTATAGAGAAAATATCTCGGAAAGGGAGGATGATCTAAAGGCTCCTGAGAGCTAGCTTTTTACTTTCCTTTCTTGAATTATCAAGTTGAAGTATTCATTCTTTGAAGTTGTCGTCGAAAAATACTATGAATTCTTAAGTTGAAGTATTCATTCTTTGAAGCTGTCGTCGAAAAAACCAATTGAATAGCTCCTCAAGAGCATTGCTTTTTGTAACTCCACCTCCATGTCTTGTGCTTCGAAAAAAACTTGTACATGCTTGATAGTGAGATTTTTCCATGCCTTGGCTGCTTTAAGTTGAGAGGGGCCCTTGCTCCTCCACAAAGTAAGGCCCATGGATATGAAGGATATGCTGCAAATTCATAAGAGTAACAATCAGTTTCTGCCAATGGAAATTTTATCGAAGAAAGCTTGGATTAAATATTCTCTCTTACCAAATAAAAAGCGATATCTTTTTCTCCCCATGCCTCCTTTATTGCCTGAACAAGATTTGTAATCGAACATTTAAACTCTTCTGGATACGTGTACGTTTTTGTTTGTTGCTTGAGGAGCTTTAGGAAGACATCAACATGTCTCCAAACCTCCATCCTTAGAAATGCAAGTCGTGGTGTGGTTGCAACGTTTGTCGTTATCCCACACAGCTCTCTCCAATGCTCCCAAGTAATGCTCACATGTTTTCCTGTATGGTTACCTAAAAATAGTCTAGCTTTTGAGCCTCCCATTGAGACATCAGCCAAGACATCTCTTATTTTCCCTGAAAGTGTTGGATCTTTTCTTAAATGAGCTTGACCTCCATGAAAACCCATTTTGAAGAGTAATGCCTCACATTTGTCAATACACTCATTCGATAAAGACAAAGGCTTAATTGAGTATGCATAGTCAAGATGCAACCTGAGAAGTTTATCGATAATTCTAATCTCTGCATGCAAAGTACATATATGAACATTAGTAAGAGGAATTGAAAGAATTAGATCCCATATATCTTCCTTGTTTTTTTTTTGCTGAGATCTATAGAGTCTCTAGTTGGGGCTCTTCTTACACGGCCTAAGTTGCTCCAATTTTTAGACCCAACACTTTCCATGCAATAAATACAAGGATATTTTGCATTTGCCCCATTACATATTCCAAGCATATATTTGATAGTTTTCAAGTCAGTGCTCATGTGCCATTCCACATTAAAATTACCAACCCCATCAACAGCTAATATTTCTCCTTCATTTTGAGACTTAATAATGTTTGGAATACCTGTATGAGTAAATAATCATTTTAGTGTTTCATGATTCTCAATTGGTAGCTGAGCTGCACCAACCCACCAAATCTCCATCTTAGACTGGAACTTATGCACTGGTGCTTGACCCCCACCATTGCTGTATTCCAATGCCTTGTTCATGATGCAAATGCTGACTCTTTCCATCTTTTGTCCTTTTTGAATCTGTGGTTCATCTAACTTCAAGGAAAACTTTAAAACACCGTGGCATTCCTCCAACGTGAGTCTATACATGTGAACAATTGCAATCTGCACTCTTCTTAGATCAACCCATATATTGTTAAATACATTATATTCAAAACTAGATTCTCTTTTTGTCTTTTCATATGGCATAGATGCTTCAATATGAATGTATTCCCCAAAAACTTGTGGAATCTTACGATTCATGGCAGTCCTTGCAACCAATACTCCTAGGGCTCAAGGTAACCCAAATGCAGTTATTCTATTACATTTTAGATTTTTAAACCATAATCTTGAGATAGCCCGATAACCTTTTCGACTAATGCCCACAGTATCACATGTCTCTACAATTTCGTTTGGTTTTACTGTGCCCTTTAAGTCCTTCATTAATTCTTTGAGAGTTGGGCCTCTCAAATCCATATTTTGAGGTGACCTAAGAATCCTCAAAATATCATTCTTATTCATGGTCTCTTTTTAAAAACTGATTCTCTCCTCACTCTCACGAATATTTATACCTGACATGTTGGAGACATATTTTTTTGCAAGATTCAAACTTCTTTTCTTTGCTCTCTCACACAAGCTAGTTATATTTTTTAATGGTCTCTTTCTCTCTCTTAATCCTATTGGAGTTTTCTTTAAATGTGCTAACTTGTCTTGTAATGACTTATTAGCATTTTCCAAAACGTCAATCTTATTTGTTAGCTCCGAAATGCTTGTCTGTGCGATAAATAATGTTTTTCTCATTTCATTCATCTGAGCCATGTATGTGTTAGATGCAGAGTGTAAGCTTTTACAATACCCAAGCATCCCATTATAACCTTCCCCAACATATCTCACGTTGTCATGAATATTAAAAAAATTAGGAGGTTTGCCTATTAAAGGATCCTTTGGATAAATATTTCCATCTACCCACAAATCTATATGTTTCTTTCCTTGAGTTCGCAATCTATTGGCCTCCATCTCATCTGTTAGTACTCGACGATGTATACTTCTCCAAGATGAATAAATTGGATCTAGTTGGATGGTAAGTTTGTATTTGCACGTGCTCGCATTTGTATCACTTGCAGAGGTGTTGCTAAACATTTTAGTAGATCAATGATCGCAGTGATAAGAAAGCGAGCACAAAGAAGAGAATGGCGGAAGAGAATGGAGAAAGAGCGTGCGAAAAGAAGATGCGGGAGTAGACAAATCAAGATATAGGTGGACATTTCTCGAAAATACAAATTCTCCCAAGTTCCAAGATAAAAAACGGTCGAAAAGGTGACACTGACATAAACTAAATTTGAGGGACAATTAGCTCTTTGATGAATTCAATATTCTCTCATTAATCACATCTGAGCAACCAAATTTGGCGTTTTCATTCTTCCAAAATCTCAACTAATTAGCAACTTAATCATTTTCTTACAAGTGCCTTTTTTGAAGCGTTTTTGGCCCTAATGTTGGAGAGAAAACAAGGATTTGGCTTGACCATCACCCCACATTCCTTGCATGGTTCCTTAAAAAGAACTTGTGATGATGCCACGATTGCAGATCTTATAGTATTTCTCCCACCAACCTCGAGAATGGTACCTTAGGAATAATTAAGTTGGCAACCTTTTGGAATTTCCTTATCTCACGTATAGCAATTGTGCATGGTCTCCATCTTCGCTTCTAATGTGTTGGAGGATGTATATTACTAGCTGGAGCAATATTGGGAGATGGAGTAGCTAGAGCACATGGACCACTATTTGTGGATAATGGTGGACCATTATTCTCAATAGGCAGGCCATCATTATTGACCATACTAGGGCCACCATTGTTGGTCACAGTAGCACCACCCTTATTAGAAATTGTAGTAGGGCCATTGTTGTCGGCCACTAGGGGGACTATTATCACTCATGGTATGCTCACTAGATTCAGAAGAGTTTTGATCTCTTGCTCTTGCATGCACCTTCTTAATAGGAAGCTTGGAACATGCCATAGTTGTGATGGCGTAGGATAGAAAAGTGGGGGTAGAGTGAAGAGTAATAGGAAAAAATGAAAGGAGAGACTTGACTTGAATACGAAACTTTTAAACTTATTGTACTATAAATTAACTTTAAAATAACTTTAGTATAAATGAACTTTCAAACTTATGGTAGCATAAATGAACTTTTGTGTGTGTCTCTCTCTCTCTCCACTCCATCCCTCTCTGTCTCTATCTCTTGCCACCCCCCCTCATGCCCCTCTCTCTCTAGGCTAGTGAATCTTCCAAGGTTTGGAATTTTCAAATCTTTGTCTTAGGATTTCAAAATCAACTTTTCATAATTTAATTTCAATTTTTTATAATTTCTAACAATATCTTGTATCTATAGTCAAATAAAGGACTCAACTAGAGATTACCTTAAGCTTCACTCTCTAAGATAGGAATTGTTACATTGTTCCTTCTCCCAAGAACTATGATTTAAGATTAATAGACCCAAAAGATAGATCAATCGATATTAAAACTTTGAAAAACATAGTTCGAACATTTGAAATTTAAAACAAAATTTACAAAATGCTCTTTTAGCCAAATTCAAATAGACAAACTATCAAAACATTAAGATAGGAGTATTAAAGGCATCTCATGTTTAACATAGGAGTATTGATGAGTCATATCCCTAGTACATGTACTCTCTCTTTAACTCCAAATGCGTCAAAATTGTACTTTTTATCTAGGTCTCCATTTCTTGCCATCTCTCTCTTGGGTTGCCAACCATTCTACATGGTGTTGTCTACCTGTGATGTTTTCATATCTTGGTTTCCTCACTTTATATATTGCCCTACTTATAGGTTCTGCTTGAGAGGTTTTGGACGTTTTCTTTTTTTCCTTGTATTGTATCTCTAATCTCCTATACCACCATTGGAATAATTGCCTCATAGAATTGGAATCATTGATGCCACCTCCATGATCAGTTGCCTTTTGAAAGCACATCGAGCTTGCCAGTGAGATCATGCCATGCCTTGAGTTGACCATACCACGTCTTCTCCTACCTCAACTTCTCCTACTTCTCTTGTTGCTCCTTCCACTTCTTCTCCTACTTCTCATCCTATGTCTATGCCTACTCCTATGCCTATGCCTATTCCTACTGCGGTTGTCAGACCATATACTAAACCGACTGTTGAAGACATGGTAGAGGAAATTTCAAAGATATTCAAATTAAGATGACCAAAAGAGAACAACAACCACTTAACCCAGCTCCAACTTCTATCCCAACCTCTTCTACTCCTATGAATTCTTCCAAAAATGATCGTGTTTACCGTTGCATATGGTGCGATAGTCCAAACCATGAGCGGAAGGATTGTCAAGACTTTGAAGAGGCAAAAAGACTAAAGTTGGTGGTCTGGAAGGACAGGATGATATGTTTCGGAGATACATAGCAACCGCTTAAAATAAATTTCGGCAAAGGAGGTATGAAGAAATTATTGGAGGAATCTCTCTTATGTTCTTCTTATGTGAAGCAAGAGGCAACAAGAGAAGCTGCTGCCTATGATCTTCAATTGGAGCAGTTGCCAAAGGATAAGTCTCCTTTATGGTCTTATGCATTGCATGCAGAAAAGAAAGGTAAAGCTTCATCATCTGAACTTTCATCCATAGGAGATGCAATCAGAAAAGGGATTGGATGGAATGATCATGTAGATGTCTTTTCTATTTATGCTTACATTGCAAAATCTCAAGGATTTGAAGTGCTTGTTGAAGAAAAGCATAAAAGAGATAATGATCAACCTGAAGGATCGAAGAGGGCAACTAGGAGGAGTGAACCAATTCTTCAGCCTTCTTCTTTAGGACCGGAGTAGAGTATGGTTGACATTACAGAAGCCAAAAGTATAAGAATGTCATAAGGCCCCAAAGACAAAATATCTAAAGCCAAAAAAGCAACCTAGATTCAAGCTGCTATCCCACATCAAGATGACCATGGACTTGAAAAAGGTACTTGAGGATTGAATTCTTAGTTGCAAATTTGAATTTACTCTTGGGAAAGTCTTGGGGATTGCAAAAAGATAGTTTCATGATGTTATTATTGACATCATAAAAAGAAAATGGAAAATTATTGAAGAGCCAAGGCAGGATATGATCCATCGAGAGGCTTTAGCTATTGCCGAGGCTATTCTCTTTGGGTTGCAGATTGAGGAGATTGATTCTGAAGAGGAGACTATTGAGGAGTCTACAGATGGCGAGCTCTATGTATGCAGTCCAAGATGTATCTTCATCCTTTACTTCAGCCCATACAATATTATGAGAGTGAAGATGTGCCTACATTGGTGCCTCATAGCCATTTTTCTCGAAGTCACTGGGCTCGTGCGACTATAGAAATTGTCATCAATCTTGGTGAGACTGAGACTCCTTGTGTTGCTCTTTTGGATCATGGTTTTGAGATTAATGTCATAGTGCAAGTTTTATATGATACTTGTAGATGGCCAGTTGATGTGGATCATGGTTGGCGCATGCGTGTGGCCAACAACACTGCAGGAGATTTGTATGCTACTTGTCCAAACCTGAAGATTTCTATTGGAGATGGGGGTGAGTCTTATCATTTCTTTGTACAAAACTCTTGTTCTTATCCTATTATTTTGGGGTAGCCATTTATTGCTAAGTCTCGAATGGAGACTAAAGTTATGGATGATGGGTCTCCCTATGCATGGATCCGAAGTAAGGATAGGAAGAGAGCTGTGTCCAGTTCATGACCATTTATATCAATCATCAGTGAAATAAGGATTCTTTGAGGGATTCTCCTCTTCCAGCAGGAGAGCCGGCTTTTTGTTAGGTACCACTATCATCATGCGAGACGATGGTGGTACGAGTTAGGGAAATCTCTCGCCTCTTGGCAAAGTGGCAAATTTTCCTCATGTATTTATGGTGTATGCATTGAAAGTACTTTGTGTTTTCAGCATATTTCTGATATGATTAGAGCTACCAAGCAGTATGTAAAAAGAAAAGAAAAATAATTGATGATTGCAGGTGTTTTGCAGGAAGAGGACTAGATAGATGGTCTCTATGATGGCCTTTCATGCTCAAATACCATGGAAGAACTTTCAATATTGCTAAATGCTAACAATCAAGGGTTGTCATATGTCTTACAAGTCCATTCTTTGGTAATGTATTGTGAAATTGCTGATTTCATGCTTCAAAATAATTTGGGTGCTGAGGATTCTCAGCAAAAAGTATTCCTCGCTGACATATTTCAGCAAAAAGATTTGGGTGTTGTTATTTATACACAAAACAATTTGTGTTTACCAGGGTATTTTCCTCGAGGGGTGAAATTTGCAGGTTGTAGCAATGAAGCCAGAGTTCAGACAAAATATAAGATAGTTGACAAGAAGATTAGACCAGTTGCAGGGCCGCTACCTTTGGATAGTGATGAGATGATTAGGAGAGTTCCTATGCAACCTCCTTTGTGAGATCTTGCAGGTATTGGACATAAGTTTTCAGCTGAGACATTGAAAGAGATGAAGATTGGGACTGAAGATTTTCTACTTCCTGAAGAGGTAAGATGTTTTGAAGAGATGTTATGCAAACACGAAAAAGCTTTTACTTTCTTTCCACATGAGATTGGATGTGTTGATCCTAGGGTTGTGATGCCTATGGTTATTTTTACCATTCCGCATGTCCTTTGGAATCTACAGCCTATTCCTGTGCCGAGGGATCACTTGCCCAAACTAGTAGAGGTCTTGGATGAGCCGATCAGGATGGGGATTCTAGAACCATCTTCAGCTCCATATTCCAACAGATGGTTCATAGTTCCTAAGAAGAATGGGACACTCAGATTCATACAGGACCTATAGCCAATAAACAAGGTCACTATTCGAAATGTTGGTGTTGGACCTATTGTGGATGAGTTTGCCAAAGCCTTTGATGAATGTGCTATCTATTCACTCAACGATCTTTATTCTGGATATGATCAGTTTCAGCTTGCCCTTGAGAGTAGGGATTTGACTACGATGAAGACACCTTTAGGCCTTATCCGAATGTGTACGCTTCCGTAAGGAGCTACTAATTCGGTTGCCCATATGATGAATGGAAGGAACAAAGTTCTACGAGATTTTATTCATAAGCTTACTATGCCTTCCATTAATGACTTACCTATCAAGGGTTGCTTGGAAGAAGGTAAAGATGATTCTTTAGACGACCATGGATGTAGGTTCTTTGTGGCTTCTCATATTAGAGATGTTGAGAAGATTCTTTGCAGACTAGAGGAAGTGAATTTGACCTTGTCAGGGATAAAGTCTATTTTTTGAGCTAGAGAAGTTTTGATTGTTGGACATATGTATGGATATTATGGCAGGAAGCCTTCTCCTGCGAAGGTTGATGCTATAGAGAAGATTGCAAAGACTTGCTCTTCTACTTCAAAGGTCTGCACGTTTCTTGGAGCATGTGTGTTTTACGTTATTTGGATTCCTCATTTTGTCATATTGCAGATGTTCTCTACTAGCTCTTGAGAAAAGGATAACATTTTTCTTGGGAGATAAAACATACTAAAGCCATGCAGAAATTGAAGAAATTATTGAGAGATACTCTGACTCTTGGAAAGGCAGATTATGAGTGTGGGAGTGTTGGGGGTAAAGGTGCCTCTTCCTAGCCAACGTGTATTACTACACTGACAGTACTCGCCACTGCACACTGCAGATGGCAAGCGCCCATCACCGTCACTTTATTCTTTATTCTTTTAGTGACAGTTTGAATAAAGGAAGGCTTGTTCACACATTGTGACTGTTGGAGTTCCCATTTGTGTCTCTCTCTATTCTTGCTCTTGCTCTCCGCCATAGCTCACTTCCAAGCAAGCTTCGATCCTTCTCACCTTTCAACTGGTATTAGAGCTTTGGATTAGAGCTTGATCCTGGAGCTTGGCTTGGCATTACTTCAGCCCGGATTGAAGACCTAGAGCTTGGAGCTTCAATGCCAACCATGGCTTCTTCCCCACGAGGTAAGATTTCATCTCCCGCCTCTCCCCGGCCCTCATAGACTCTTTGCGGGTGTTCCTTGGCTTCATTGGGAACATTGTATGCCCCCATTTTCCCCCTAATCCTCAGCATAACTAGTAGGCCCCACAGTCATCTCACATTTTTTTTGCGCTTGTTTCAAAATCTAGCTCAAAAATCCCTTTTTTTCTCATATCTCAAGTATCCGGAACCCGATTTAGGCAAGATAAGAGTCTAACTTGGGGTTTTGGCACACTCAGGACACGATGGCAATGTTAGATCTGCCAAATTATGATCACATCATTTTTTGTAATAGATTTGAGTTGATTACAATAAGAAAATGTCATGCTCTTAGCTTATGTGATGCTCTCGAGGCTTAGTATTTGATGCACAAATAATTTGGGGATGTTTTCCCAATGTTTTGAGATGCTTTGGGACTTGGTTTGAGCTTTCATAGCTCGATTTATGCAGGGATTTACTATTGTACATTGTTTGGGCAGCAAGGTTTTATCAAGGACGGCTTATGCATAATGCTCTTTGTTAACATTCAAGTGTCCTGTTGGATGCATTGATGCTTGGTCATCATGGTTTATGCCCGAATATGCTATTTGAGAGCTATTGAGCCTTGATTTGGATGTGGATACTTCGTTGTTGGTTGGAATTTATGCTACCTTGGTTGACAGGTTATTTTACCTCCAATTTAGTTATGCCTATTGGTTACGGGCTATGTCTTTGGGATATACAATGAAGTATTGACATTCGGGGTACGACATCGAGCTTGCCTTTGGTTTCGAATCTTCATTTGAGCTTGAGCTCGACTTTGGAATGCATTTGATGCTCCGTCTTGGATCTACATATGGCATGTATGTTACCTATGTTTGACCGGTCTTGACCTGCTTGGCCTATGCCACTACTATATACTACTTACATTGTTTGGAGTCGATTGCTACTAGTGCCTTGTCTTGGCTTGCATCTGGCTTCTGGAAATTTACTTGAAATATTTCTGGGCTTGCCAAAGTTGTATTTGGGATACAATTGATGTCTATGGATGCTCTAATTGGAGGCTACAGAGCCTATATGATTATGATGTCTTATTGATGCCTGGTCTTGGATCTTTTGTCACTGGTGCTCTCATATGCCCTTCTTGAGCTTCTTGGCTTGATCCATACAGCTTTTGTGCTAGTAGGAGCATCCTTGGATATTTGACAGACATTGAGCAGGTGGTTTATGCTATTGAGCTTTCAATCTTTTGAGACTAGGATCTTCTTCACTTGGATGTTGTATGGTTGATATGCCATGGTCCGCATACATGTATTTGGGCTAATTTGGGCTTCATACTCCTTGAGCATACACCTCTTTGTGTCAGGTCTTACTAGTATTGTGTACACTTTTCCCTATTACACAGGGGGTGTGCCGGATTACTGAGGAATTTGTTTGACATGCTTGGGTGTTTGCTTGATGCCCATATGACTATCATATGCTGATTTATACTGGCTTGATGCTGGTTATGCTTTGACAATCAGTGGTTGACTTGGTGCATTGATTTTGCCTACAGTTTGCTCTCATTGTACCTTGCTATAATTTATTACAGCGAGCAGTTATGTATGGAGTGATGTGGAATTTTCATGTTGAATCATCCTGATTTTATGTACTTTTCATGGTACTTGGTGGGCAGCATCATTAGCTATTAGTTTGTGGTCATTTTGCCTTGGTTTTGGTGGTATTTTTGGCTATTTATAGCAAAAAATAGCAAGTAGTTTTGAACTGTCTGCACTATTTTGGACTGCATTATGGGTTCTTCTTCCACTGACGATGCTATCTTCAACATCACTAAGCTTGATGGTATGAATTATGCCTATTGGAAGAGCCAAGTTTGGCAGGTATTGGTGCATAAATCGCAGATAAAGCCACTAAGGATACATGACGAGCAGCCTAAGACTATGACTGATAACGAGTGGGATCAGCTTGATGAGTTATGCAATTCCACCCTCATCTTGTATCTCATTGAACACGTGCATTACAATGTGGTTAAAGCACAGAGTGCTTGGCAGGTTTGGGATAAAATTAAGAACCTCTATGATAAGAAAAGTCCAGCAAGTCAGATGTATTGACTAAAGTAGCTTATGGACCTGCGCATGAAGGAGAATATGACAATGTCTGCTCATTTGAGCCAATTCCATGCTATTCTCAAGAACTTGACTTTGCAACGTATTACCTTTAATGATGAGGTTACTCCATTGTTTTTGCTTGGGACTCTAAGTGAATCATGGGATGTATTCCACACTACCTTATATACTTCTGCTACTATTTTGAACTTGCCTGATGTAGAGAGTGCTCTTCTGCAGCAGGAAGAGATCAACCGTAAGAACTTGGATGCCTCTCGTGTGTCACATGCTTTGACTATTAGAGGCAGAGATAGTAATGGCAAGAATGACAGTGGGAATGGCCGTGGCAGAGACTCGCAGAAGTCTAGGTCTAAGTCACATGCTAAGTCACGCAACAAGTCTTGTGGGAGAAATGCTAATGTGACATGTCATCATTGCAGAAAAAAGGGTCATATATGCCCACAGCGTCATGAGTTGCGCAATGAGAAGCGCAAAGAGAAGGGGAAATACAAAGTACAAGAAAAGTCCTCTGATCGCAGCATTATGCCTGCGAAATCCAATGTGAAAATCGAGGAGATAAATATCATGCGGGTTGATGACTCTGATGAGGAGTACATACTTGCAGCTAGTTCTTGTGATGCTACATCATTGATCGATATTCACTCTATGTATGCACAGTGCTGGTTTTTGGATTCTGGTGCTTCATTTTATGTACACCATGCCGTGAGTGATTCCACTCCTACCGCATTGTCTCTGGTTCAGTTCGCTTGGGTGATGACAAATCACTTGCTATTGTTGGCATTGGGGATGTATGGCTGCAGTTCTCTACTGATATTTCTTTTTTGTTACAGGATGTACGTCATGTACATGCGCTTACACGCATCTTATGTCTATAGGGCAGCTTGATGATGTTGGGTTTCATATTTCATTTGGGGATTCTGCCTAGAAGATCACCTGTGGGCAAAGACTTGTGCTTGCTAGATGTGCCAAAGATGGCAGCCTCTATCCTCTTGTAGTTGATGGGTTCTCTGTTGACCATATTTTGTTAGTGGGTTCCATCCCACATGTATCTCTTTGGCACATGCCCGTTTGGGCCATATGTCCTTGAAGGGAATAAAAATTCTTTCTAGTTTGCAGTACTTACCGCCTCTTGACTATGCATGTTTTGATTCATGTGAGCATTGTCTTTATGGCAGACAGACTAGAAATACACATAAGAAGTCTGGTTGGACACGCATGAGTGAGCCCCTGGCATTGGTACATTCGAATGTCTATGAGCCCATGCCCTGTTAGTCTATGGGTGGTGCAAAGTATTTTGTGATGTTCATTGACAATTTTTCGCGTAAAGTCTAGGCTTACCTCGCTAAGCTTAAGTCCGATGTCTTGGCTATATTTCAGAGATGACTTGCATTTATTGAAAACCAGACTGGGCATAGGCTGAAACGCCTTAAGACTGACAATGGGGGAGAATATGTGTCATGTGCTTTTGAGCAACTATGTGACAAGAGGAGTATTGTTGAGATGGCAAGCTCAACATGTGCGGACATTGATGATGGACCCCTGGCTAGATGGGTCTGCACGTCTACACTTAGCACACTGGTGGTCATTATGATACTCACATGGCCACTGACTTATCACTTATTATATTTAGTTTGTTACACCTACCTACAGCTAGCAAAGACATAGCACTAGTCGATTAGTGTAGTCGGTTATGCACTGTTTGACTTAGTAGGCCACTTTCCTTTATGTTGTATCTTATCTATACTTTGTGTATATTGTATAGTGTGTGGAAGAAGAAGAAGAAAGCAACAAGAAAACGTTTTGGCCTCCATCTCTCTTCTTGTGCTCTTGAGTGAGGTTCCTCTTGTGTATACAGTGTGTGTTTGGTGCAACAGCTCAAGCAAGTCCCCCCACCACGTGATTCTTGACATGATATTAGAGCCGCGCCACTGAGAGAGGTTGATTTCGAAGGTTGAAGTGAAGGAGAAGAAGCAAGGTTCGAGCAAGCAAGCAACGGGTAAGAAGCTCTCCCATTCTTTCACTCTCTCTCTTGGATAGTGTCTATGGAGGCACCGGAAGCAGGGTCGAGCAAAAATCTCAGATTGCTGTGAGATTTGGTGTGCCATGCCCATTTTGTAGCCAACATTTGTTTCAGGGTACACTGTGATTTCAACTGTTTTGACCGAAACTGGGTGCAAAGGTTACAGATTTTGAATCTGTAATTTTTGAGGTGTTTGCACGAAGCAAACACAAGGTTTATCTGCAAACAGGTTGCAGATTACATGTACTATTGAGTAACCAGTAAAATAGATTGCTTACTATATTGTTGTGCACGTGTTGTGAAAGATTGCAGAAGACTAGCTTGTTGTGTTGCATCCTTGTTTGTGATAATGACAGAGAACAGTGAAAATCCCGTTATCAAGAAGCTCGACAAGAATAACTATCCTTCATGGAAGTTCCATGTGACAAACTTCCTCATTGGAAATGCCCTTTATGAGTTTGTTTCAGGTGAAGAAAAGGAGCTAGAGCTGGGTATCCCTCCGATCTACAGATGAATTAAAAGGATGGAAAGAATGGAATGCGAAAGACAAAAAGGTAATGCACTGATTATCTGCAGTCATTGATAATACAATGTTGGGACATATCAGGAATGCAAAAACTTTACATGTAGCTTGGACAATTTTTGAGAGCATGTTTTTAGTAAATACAAAGGCACGAAAGATTCAACTCAAGCAAGAGTTGAATGCCTTGAAGAAATGAAAAATGTCTGTCAATGAGTATGTGTTGAAGGTGAGGAGCATTGCAGATGCTTTAGCAGCGATTGATGCAATGCCGAATGATGATGATTTGGTTTCATCCACTCTGAGTGGCCTTAACAATGAGAAGGCATGAAAATCATTTGTTACTTTAGTATATGTATGGAAGCCATTTCCAGATTTTGATGAGCTGATCTCTCTCATGATTACTGAAGAGATCAATATGCAGGGTGATTCGTCTGAAAGAAATGGTAAACAGGTTCAAGCATTTTACTCGAGTTCAAGAAGGGGACATGGTAGATCCTCTTCGAGAGGCCGTGGTATAGGATGTGCTGGCGATAACCAACAAAACAGGCTCAATCAACAATTTGGTAAAATGCAAGTTTTTGGAGGCAGAGGAAACTTTAGAGGTAGGGGGAGCTCTAGAGGAAGAGGTGGATGGCAGAATAGAGGTTCTGGAAATTCTGCTATTGTTTCCCAACAGGTTCAAGCATTTTACTCGAGTTCAGGAAGGGGACATGGTAGATCCTCTTCGAGAGGCCGTGGTATGGGACGTGCTGGCGATAACCAACAAAACAGGTTCAATCAACAGTTTGGTGAAATGCAGGTTTCTGGAGGCAGAGGAAACTTTAGAGGCAGGGGGAGCTCTAGAGGAAGAGGTGGATGACAGAATAGAGGTTCTGGAAATTCTGCTATTGTTTGCCATTATTGTGGTAAAACATGCCATATTGCAGCCCATTGCTATGCAAAGAAGGATGATATTCGCAATGGTAAATTGCAACAAGGAAACTATGCATCGTCTTCACGACAGAATGAAGACAAAAATGAGTGTTTGTTTGTTATGCAGCATATGATGAATGCAGTTACAGGAAAGGGGACACATGATGATGTATGGTATGTCAATTCAGGTGCATCTAATCATATGACCATTCATGTTGAATGGTTTGGAGAGATGCAGGACTTACAAAATCCAGGTTATGTGCAGATGGGTGATGATTCGTGCCACCCAATTTCACACATTGGAAAGGTTTCCTTGTCCTTGTATGATGGTCAGACAAAGAGTCTGATAGATGTATCACATGTGCCTTCAATTACAAAGAATCTAGTGTCTGTTGGCCAAATGGTAGAGTAGGGGTTGCAGGTCCGATTCAATGCAAAAGGTTGTTTTGTAGAAGACTTTAATGATAAGTGCAGGTTGGTCGCAAAAGGAAGTAGATTTGGCCGAATGTTCACTTTAGATGCTGGAATTCCTGCAATGGATGCTGCTATGTATGCTAAAGGAAAAGGAGTAGTTGCAAATGTTAAAATATGGCATAAATGTATTGGACATGCAAATGTGCAAAGGCTAAAATTAATGCAGTCCAGAGGATTGGTTATAGGGCTGCCTTCTTTTAGAGTTACAGAATTGCATTAAGTATGTGAAGCATGCTAGTTTGGTAAGCAGGTGAGACAACCCTTCTCACATGATAGAGAAGTGAGCAGAAATATACTTGATGTGGTATATACATATGTTTGGGAGCCTACACACAATGTATCTCTTGGTGGCAGTAAATACTTTGTCACATTTATTGATGACTGTTCAAGAAAGCTATAGGTATACTTCATGAAGGAAAAAAGTGATGTGTTTGAGTACTTCAAATCTTTTAAGGCAGCTCTTGAAACAGAAATAGGCTTAAAAGTAAAGTGCTTGAGATCAGAGGGTGGGGGAGAGTACCTCTCTAATGAGTTCAGTGGCTTCTTGAGGACTCATGGGATAAAGAGGCAATTTACTTGCAGGTATACCCCACAGCAAAATGGTGTTGCAGAAAGAAAAAATAGGCATATTGCAGAAGTTGCACGGGCATTAATGGCTGAAAAGAATATGCCCAAACATTTTTGGTCTGAGATTGTCCATACTATTGTTTACATTATGAACAGAACTCCCACAGCTGCAGTTCATGGGATGAGTCCTGAAGAATGCTTTACTGGCAAGAAGCCTGATGTATCACACTTGAAGGTATTTGGATGTGTTGCATATGTTCATGTGCCAGATGAGCTACAGAAGAAGCTTGATCCAAAGGTAGAAAAATGTGTTTTTATTGGATACTCTTTAGAGCAGAAAGGGTATCGCTGTTATAACCCTGTCACAAGTAAGTTCAGAGTGAGCAGGGATGTTATCTTTGATGAGATGGGAAGTTGGTATACACCTGCTGGTGATGTTTTGGATGATGATAATGATTAGGACAGCTATGTGCAGAAAGATAAACAAGAATCACGGAGTCTTAGTGGAACAGAAACATCATCTGGTACTACACCTACAGTGAGCCCTTGGTCTGGGAGACTAAGGAGTAGCCCACATCTTCAAGTGGATCTATAAGTGTTGCAGGGAAGGAAAAAGGAAAGAAGAAAGTGTTGGATCATAGTGATGCATCTACCAGTAATTTGGGATTTGATGGAGATTCTAGTGGTTTGGAGAGTTTGGGTGATGAGCTTAGCATTCCTTCAGTCAGGATGCCAGGTGTACAGAGAGCTCATAGTAATGTAAAGGCTCCATTGAGTGATTCGGTGGTACAAAGATCTAGCAGGGTCACATACCCTGTTAAAAGATTTGGTTTTGAAGGTTATGCAGCTCACCATTATGCTTATATGGTGAAACTAGTTGAGGATGTTGAGCCCACTTGTTTTAAGGATGCTGTTGGTCATGCTCATTGGGATGCAGCAATGGATGAGGAGATGGCTGCATTAGAAGCCAATAAAACTTGGGATTTGGTACCCTTACCTAAGGGTAAGAAGGCTATTGGCTGTAAGTGGGTTTACAAAGTCAAGCATAATGCAGATGGTTCAGTTAGCAGGTATAAGGCTAGGCTAGTTGCAAAAGGCTATGCTCAAACATATGGCATAGATTATGAAGAGACATTCAGTCCAGTTGCTAGGATGGCAACTGTTAGGTGTGTGATTTCCTTAGCAGCAGCCAAAGGTTGGAGTTTGCAGCAAATGGATGTTAAGAATGCCTTCTTGCATGGTGAATTACAAGAAGAAGTGTATATGGAGCAACCAATAGGTTATGAGGATTTAGAGCATCCCACATATGTGTGCAGGTTAAAGAAGGTGCTCTATGGGCTGAAGCAAGCACCTAAAGCATGGTCTGACAAGATTGGAGAGTATCTTGTCAATATTGGATTTTGTATTTCTGATGCTAATCACTCAATTTATGTGAGAAAGGGAGATGCAGATTTGGTCATCATAGTCATCTATGTGGATGACTTGATTATTACAGGTGACAGTGACACTGGGATTAGTGAAGTTAAGGACTTCTTGAAGAAGAAGTTTGAGATGAAAGATTTAGGTGAACTGAGATACTTTCTTGGTATTGAGGTGATCATATGTGATGATGGTATATGGCTATCCCAAAGACAGTATGGCTTGGATATGTTATCCAAGTATGGTATGACAGCACGTAAGCCTCTTTCAGTACCATTGGAGCAAAATGTGAAGCTGAGTGCTGATGTTGGAGATGAGATAAAAGACCCTACTATGTTCAGGAGGATAGTAGGGAGTTTGATTTACATGACTATCACAAGGCCAGACTTGAGCTATGTTGTTGGCCTTGTCAATTAGTTTATGCAGATGCCTAGAAAGCCTCACTTGGATGCAGTTAGACGTATATTGAGGTACGTGAAGTCCACTTTACATTATGGACTTTTTTATGAGGCAGGTAAGGACGTACATGTCTTTGGATACACAGATGCAGATTGGGCTGGTAGCATGTCAGATAGAAGATCTACAAGTGGATTCACGTTTTCCCTTGGTAGTGCAACAATTACATGGAGTAGCAAAAAGCAACCTACAGTTGCTTTATCGAGTACAAAGGCTGAGTATAGAGGTGCTGCTATGGCAGCATGTGAGGTGGTATAGGTGCAAAAGTTATTAGGTGATTTGGACGTGCAGGGAGATGGTCCAGTTTTCATTCATTGTGACAACATAAGCAGTATACAGCTAGCTAGGAATCCAGTGTTCCATGCTAGGACAAAACACATTGAGGTGCACTACCACTTTGTGAGAGAGAAGGTGCTTGAAGGAGAGATTGACTTGGTATATGTCAGTACACAGGATCAGATAGCTGACATTTTCACAAAGGCATTGGGTGCAGAGAAGCTTCGAAAGTTCTGAAGCTTACTTGGAGTTGCAGAGATAGAGTTGAGCTTGAGGGGGAGTGTTGAGATGGCAAGCTCAACACGTGCGGACATTGATGATGGACCGCCTGGCTAGATGGATCCGCACGTCTACACAGCACGTTGGTGGTCATTATGATACTCACATGGCCACTGACTTATCACTTATTATATTTAGTTTGTTACACCTACCTACAGCTGGCAAAGACATAGCACCAGTCGATTAGTATAGTCGGTTATGCACTGTTTGACTTAGTAGGCCACTTTCCTTTATGTTGTATCTTATCTATACTTTGTGTACATTGTATAGTGTGTGGAAGAAGAAGAAGAAACCAACAAGAAAAAATTTTGGCCTTCATCTCTCTTCTTGTGTTCTTGAGTGAGCTTTCTCTTGTGTATACAGTATGTGTTTGGCGCAGCAGCTCAAGCAAGTCCCCCCACCACGCGATTCTTGATAGGTATTAAGAGCCAATTGACCGCCCCCTATACCCCACCCAAGAATGGTTTGACTGAGCGTGTACGCAATAGTATACTTAGCCATGCAGGCTTACCATAGAGTTTTTGGGTTGAGACAGTTAGTACAGCTGTGCATGTCATAAATAGATCACCTTCTAGTGGTTTGGATTTCCAGGTTGCAGAGGAGGTATGGACTAGAAAACCTCTATCTTATACGCATCTACGTGTCTTTGGATGTGAGGCATTTTGCCATGTGCCCAAAGACAAGCGTACTAAGTTGGATCCTAAGAGTGTCAAATGCATTTTCCTTGGCTATGGGGATGTAGGCAAGATGGGTTACCGCCTCTAGGATCCACAAGCGCAGAAAGTCATCCGCATCCGTGATGTAGTCTTCCATGAAGACAAGATGCATAGGCAACCTGAGAAGGTGGTAGAGATACGTAGGGTTATATTCTAGGAGAAGCCACATGCTCCTGCATAGCCAGTTGGACAGCCTGCAAAGTAGCAGTTGGTACACATGGCTAGGGTGTTGGACCGGCTGGAGAGCCTACTGTGAGACGGTCTACTAGAGATATATAGATGTCCACATGATAGATTTGAGTCCTCGATGCATTATGTCTTGGTTATAGATACAAGAGAGCCTCTCACCTATGATGAGGCTATACACAAGGGTGACAGTCACTCTTGGGAGAGGTCTATATAGTCTAAGATAGACTCCTTGCACAAGAATATGACTTAGGATTTGGTTGCACTGCCTCAGGGCAAGAAGGCTTTGCCATGAAAATGGGTGTACAAGCTGAAAAGTGCCCCTAGAAACCCCAAGCCGGGATGATAAGGCAACACTTGTCGCTAAGGGTTTTAAACAGAAGCATGGAGTTGACTTTGATGAAGTCTTTTCTCCTATAGTCAAGATGACCACCCTATGCTGGTTTTGGCCTTAGTCGCGCATCTTGACTTGGACTTGTACTAGATGGATATCAAGACTACATTCTTGCATAGGGATTTGCATGATGAGATATACATGGAGCAGCTTAAGGACTTTGTAGAACCTGGCAAGGAGCACATAGTGTGCAAGTTGAAGAAAAGTCTTTATGGCTTGAAGCAGGCACCTAGGGAGTGGTATCATAAGTTTGATGCATTTATGCAGTCACAGGGCTACAGCAGAAGTGATATGGATCTATGTCTTTACACAAAGAAAGCATGTGATGGCTCATTACTTATTTTGGTACTTTATGTGGATGATATGCTGATAGCAGGGAAAGCTCATGATGAGTTGGATGCTCTTAAATCTCAGCTGAAGAAGAGCTTTGAGATGAAGGATTTGGGACAGGCCTCTCACATTCTTGATATGCACATTAAGCGCGACAGGCATCAGGGACTACTCTATCTCTCACAGATGGAGTACATTCATAAAGTCCTTGAGCATTTCCACATGCAAGATGCAAAGCCTATTGGCTGTCCATTACATTCTTATGTGAAGGTTTCACAGGTCGATTATTCGCAAACATGTCCACAGACGGATGAGCAGAGGGCCGAGATGGTCAAGATCCTTTATGCATCAATCGTGGGCAATTTGATGTATGTCATGATAGCCATTCGTCCAGATATTGCCTTTGCAATTGGTGTTGTGGCACACTATGTGGCTACACCTGGAAAAAAGCATTGGAATGCCGTAAAGGGTATCATGAGATAGAGTCATGCAAATTACTTTTTTCTTTTTACTTACAATTATGAAGGTTTGTCGAGTTCTTTGTTCTTGGGGACCTTCTAGCATTCACTACGCATGCATACAACATTTGATCTCTGTGCACCACTATCTCTACAATAAATCGTTGGAGACATAGTAGTTGCATGTATGCATGTCATCTGTATACATGTCATCTACCTTTGTGTGATCAAATTTTTGAATATATTATGAAAGAGCCACATCTTTTATGTGCCATGTTGACTTGGAGCTACTGGCGATCAATGTCCTTGAGCCTCCTGCATGAGTAAAGAAGCCATCGTTGTACACAAGGACATGGTTGCAAGTCAAAAAAAAAACGAAAACTATAATTGACCAAGAACAAGGAGAGTATCAACTAAATACTAATTGATTTTCATCACTTTCAAGTAAAAATGGCATCCGCAATGAGATTGTGCCACTCCAATCCTCGTGTATAGTTGATGCCTCATACTTTCCCATGCTAGCTAGGTTGAGCCTTTCAATTATTGCAACTCTTCCTTCTTCAGTAAGTAATTTTCTTCCACTTATAAGCCCTAGCCTTAGCTTCAATGGTTTCGAGTATTTACTCACTCATAAACAAACTTTGCATCTTCAACAACAAAATTAGCCAAGAGATGTAGATCCATCACATCCACCACTCTGCTAAGCTAGTGAGACTATAGTCCTCATGGATGTCTAGTGAATCCATTGTATCGGCCAACAACAGATAGTCTTGGCCATCCGACGACATAGCATGGACATGCTTCCTTCCTTGCATACGTTGACTGATTGCACACCCTCTAGATCTTCATCAGGGGAACAGCTAGGGGAATAAAAACTCTCCAAAGCACCCTCCACTCTCTCCTCCTCTACGTCAAAGGGCATCATCTCATCAACCTCTTCAACCTCTCTAATCATAATGGTAGCTATCTTCTATCCTCAACACACGATCCTTGTGAAGCCCCCTCCAAGTCATTCTCATCCCCTAAGAGATGCAAATAGCTAAGGAATGAAAGGGGAGATTGTAGAAGACAAGATCTCTTTGAGTGTATTGGGTAGTTCTTTGTGTCCTTCTATGCACTCCCATGTAATTTATCCAGTGTCATGACCAGCTTTCTCTTCATGAATTTGTTGGTTGCAAAGTCATGAGTGTAAATATATCCATGTGCCTCTACATTCACTACACTACTTAAAGTCATTTTTTAGTATTCCTCCATGTGCACACTTACACATTCATACAAGAATGCAAAACATTCTCAATAGGAAATGGCATGAGCACAAGAATGAGCACACATGCTATGGAGGAACATGAAAATCTTCTCATTTGGAGTTTCCTCCACATCATCCTCAAACACCAACTTGTATTTCATCTTGTTTCCTCTTCATAAAAGATAGAAGAAGAAAAATGGGTCATTGCCAAGTGATACAAGGTCTCTCCACATGAGGGAGGGGTCTCCCTCTCTTAATAGTGACCCATGTGGGCTTCACCAGCAAAATGGTCATTTCCAAGCAATATTGGATCTCTTCGAAAGAGGAGGGCCTCCCTCGCTTAATGGTGACCCATGTGGGCTTCACCACACATAAGGGTCACTACCAAGCAACACGGTCTCTCTCTACAAGAGGGAGGGGCCTCCCTCACTTGCTGGTGATACACTAAAGGGTGTCACCACACAGGAGGGTTGCTTGAAAGTGATACGGGCTCTCTCCACAAGAGGGAGGGGCCTCTCTCCCTTGGCAGTGATATTGAAGGGCTTCACAACACAGGAGGGTTGCTACCAAGCAATAGGGCTCTCTCCATAAGAGGGAGGGGCCTCTCTTACAATGGTGACATAGAAGGCCTTCACAACACACAAGGGTTGTTACCAAGTAATACAAGCTCTATTTGCAAGAGGAGGTGCCTCTCTTGCTTACTGGTGACCTGTGCATGCTTCACTGCACACACAAGAGTTGTTACCAAGCGATATGGGTTCTTTCTTCAAGAGGGAGTGGCCTCTCTTACTTGGTGTGACATTGAAGGACTTCACCACACACAAAGGTCATTACCAAGAGATATGGGCTCTCTTTGTAAGAGGGAAGTGCCTCCCTCACTTGATGGCAACACATGCAAACTTTGCTACACACCATGGTCACTACCAAGCAATAGGTGCTCTCTCTACAAGAGGAAGTGGCCTTTCTTCTCGCTTGATGGTGACATTGAAGGGCTTCACCACACATGAGGATTGTTACTAAGCGATACAAGCTCTCTCTACAAGAGAGGTGGGCCTTTGCGTGATAGTGACATGTGCGGTCTTCACCATACACGAGAGTCACTACCAAGAAATAGGAGCTCTCTTTGCATTGGGGGGAGGGGGGGCTCTCTCTCTTAGTAGTGGCCATGCAATCTTCATAGTATATGGGGTTCACTACAAAGAAATATAGGCTCTCTCCACAAGACAGAAGGGCCTCTCTTGCTTGGTGGCAATATTTGCGGGCTTCATAGCACATTGTGAGAAAAAATGGATCTTGGACATGGCTACGGAGGCTGAAACACAAAGTACAAGCTCATGGAGACATAGACTAGAGCAATGACAAGCATACAAGTGAATGAAGTTCCAAGATTAAGTGTTTGGACTCATAACCACAGTCTTGTGTGTATAGATACTTATATTGACCCTTGACTGAAGAACAAAAGTACAATGGCATTGCATTGAAAAGTGAATCAACTACATGTCTTTATAGCTTTCCAGCTTCTCCACTCTCCTCACTATGCTTATGGGATACAAGTCTTCTCATCCTGTAGCATACATCATTTGACCTATTTTCCAACACCCCCCTCAAATGATGGATTCCTTACACTTGTTGACTTTTCCCCCCCTACAGGATTACATGCTTGAGAGACTAGCTCATGGATAGCCTAGTCAAGTCAAGCTTGAAAATTTACATTTTTGGTAAGGGTTTTTTTCAATACAAATCCACTAAGGGAAAGAAAACATCCATTATGGAAAAAATATGATGAAAATTTCTTTAGAATAATCTGTCAGAGTTTTTGATGGTGGCAGAAGCATCTTCTTCTTCTTCTTCTTCTTCTTCATTCATAAACCGACCTCGATGGTGATCATCTTGCACCTGTTGTGGTCTCCTCTTGTGGAAACATTCACTATCTACATGGCCAATCTTGGCACAGTAATGACAAATAATTCAGTCCTTGTTGCTGTTGTTGGTGAATCCTTGACCATGTCCTTTTGCTGCATAAGTACCCTTGGTGTACAAGAGGTTATCCCTTGAGTTGTTTATTTTACATCCTTGCTTTTAAATTTTATTTCTCCATCAAGCAATGAGTGTTCAATGTCTTTGAGTGAGAGACTGGGAACATTACTTAATGTTGAAACAAGGTTCTCATATGGTTCATGATTAACACTGGCAAGTAGCACTGCTATTGCCTCATCTTCATCAATGTTCTTTTTAAGAGTTGCTAGCTAAGTTTTAAGGCTCTTGAACTTATTGATGTATATAGTCATAGATGAACTGTCTTTAACATCCAACTTATAAAATTGCATGAGTAATTTTACCTTTGAGTTATTTGCTTGGGTGCCAAAGATCTTGTCAAGCTCTTCCCATGCCTTCTTTGCATCCCTAATGCCCGAAATGTGGTGTAATACATCATCTAATAGACCCCAGGAAATAATACCTAGAGCTTTGTTGTTCATCTTCTTCCATGCCTTTGTTTTAGGCTAGTCTTCTGTAGCATCTTCCTCCTTCGTATCTTCTTTATTGCCATCTGCATCATCTTCTTCAAAGAGATCCCAGAGGTCTTTCCTCATGAGATGGGACATGGTTTTCTCCTTCTAGGCGTGAAAGCCTTCACCATTAATCTTTGCTATTTGCTCCAGTTCAGCCATCTTAGAAGGAGGTCTTACCACAAGGATACTCGGGCAATGTATGTCCTTTTACAATGAGATTGAGACTTACAAGGAATTGGATCAATAAAATTTCAAACCATTAAAAACTAAGAATAGGCCTTGAAGCAGCTGAAATGAAATCATAAGATGAGATACTCTTGAGTAAACTAGGAACCCTGAGTGCCAAGAAGCACTAGTTGAGTATCAATAGATACTATGTCTTCAACATCTCAATATTGGCTTGATGTTGCTGGGTAATTTTTGAGCTTGGGCACTTCCAGATCTGCAATAGGCTTTAGAGGTAATGTCAGAGTGATCAAAATCATTATTGATGATGGCAGTAAGAAAAGAGCAAGGTTGCCAAGCTTTCAAGTTTCTAGCTATGGCTTCCTATGTGCTAGGGTTTCAAATAGCCCTGGTTTTTTTTTTGCCATAGGATATAGGTGAGTCATTTGGGCCAAGACTTGGGTGGAAGATATCCTATAGTATAGGCTTTGAATGCCCCATATACACAAAATAAATTGCAGCCTCCACAGGTAGCACAGATTGTATGACTATCATCAGGTGCAGATCTGACAGAGATGACAAATTTCACAATGCTGCTTCGAGGAAGGACCGATGTCAAGGTTTATTGTGCCATGATGAAGCGCCCTAAACTAAGGATGATGTCTCTAGAAGAAATATTGAAAGGATATGGTCTCTACTGAGAGATCCACCTCCTCCACCAAAGTAAGGTGCTACTAGCTATGGCAGACCAAACAGGGAACTAGTGATTTGAGTAGAAGGTGGAGTCACATAGTAGTCTTGAGTTCACCAGAGGTTGTGAGAGATTGAAGAGAGCAGTGAGAACAATTAGACCATGCCCACCATGGCTCTAATACCATGTGAGAAAACATGGATCTTGGACATGGCTATGGAGGCTGAAACACAAAGAACAAGCTCATGGAGACATAGACTAGAGCACAGAGTTATGATAGATGGAGCAAGAGAGCAAGAGAGAGAGACTCAAGATGTGGAAACTCCAACAATCATAGTGTGATTGGCCTTCCATTTATTCAAATTTCACTGAAAGAATAAAGAATAAAGTGACGGTGATGGGCAACCCCCCCCGCTTGCAGTATGTAGGTGCAAATACTGTCAGTGTAGTAATACATGGGTGGCTAGGAATAGGCACCTTTACCCCCAACAACCTCCCACTTAAAAGTGAATGTGCCTTGAGTAAAGAGGGAACAAGAAAAAAATGACAAAAGTACAATGTGTTATAGAGTAAAACAAGATGAGGAATACAGGTCATCTCATCCAATACCCATCAACTTCCTAAGGAAGGCAAAACGCTGTGCTAAGAGACTTTTCATAAGCAGATATGCAGGATTTTTGTCAGTTGAGATCTTGACAAGGTTAACAAAATTGTCCTCTCTAATAAAGTGGTATTGCTTTGCCTTCACATGGAAGACCAGATTCTTAGCTAACTAGGTAGCACTCATAGAATCCGAATGCAGTATAGGGACCATGTCAGTCATACCAAGGTCTATCATTAGACGGCCAAACCAAAGAGCCTCAATGGCTGCAACATACTCAACCTCTATAGTAGAGAGGGCCGTGCATTTCTACACCCTTGACATCCAAGAAATAGCATCTCCAACAAAGGTAAACACATAGCCAGAGGTGGATTTCCTAATGTCTGCATGTTTTGCATAATCAGAGTCATTGTATCTCATGATTTCTGTATCCTAACCACCATAACATATGCACATATCTATTGTGCCCTTCAGGTACCATATGATACCCTTAACGACATCCCAATGCCTCCTGTGAGGTGTAGTCATATATCGTGCCACAAATCCCACTGCAAAAGCTATTTCAAGACAAGTGGCTATCATGGCATACATCAAACTATCCACTATACAAATACATAAGGAATCTTGGCCATCTCAGTCTTCTATTCTCATCAAACTGCAGACAATCACCCTAGCTCACCTTCACATGATAAGACAAAGGATATTTATATGTTTAACATCCTGCGTATGAAACCACTCAAGGACTTTCTAGAAATACTCCTTTTGTGATAAGTAAAGTAGCCCTTGAGAGCGGTCACGGATAATGCACATCCCAAGAATATGTGAGGCATCTCCCATGTATTTCATCTCAAAACTCTTCTTGAACTGACTTTTTAGACCATCCAACTCATCAGGAGCTGTTGGAAGCTCATGCTCAATCGCCAAGATCCACGAACCGCTTATTGTTTAAGCGTTTCAAGCCAAGCACTCATGGCTATCTCTCATATAGCCAACGCACTATCTCTCTCTACGAGTGTAATGAGCTTACCTATATGCCCAATCGAGTCGCCTCCTCTCCCAAGCACTCCGATAGCTCCACGATCCAAGTGCAAGCTTCAAGTGAGCTCATCCTCAAGCTCCACGCTGCAAGCTCCATTACCGCCATGAGCAAGACAAGAGAAGATAAGAGGAGAGAAGAAGAGAGGAGAAAATGGAGAGCTTCTCCATCATGGTCCCTCACCGTCACACACTCACTCCCTCACACTCTCACACTCCCTCTCTCAAGCACAAGCTTAAGTAAGCAAGAATAAGAAGGAGAAGAAGAAGAGGAGATCTACTTTTGGCCACACACAAGAATGAGCTTCTCATTCACTTTTCAACTTTATATACAAAACCCTAAATCCCTTTTAGGCTTATCCCCTTTTTTACATGGGCGGCCATGGCCTAGGTCCTTTTTTCCATTGTCCTTCTATCTTCCTAGCTTCCATTCTACTGCACATCTACCTTTACAATTTGCACAGGTGAGAGCCCGTGCAAATAAATCATAATGCGCCTTGCGCTCTTTTACAAAAGTATTGACTTGCACTTTTTCTTGTGCGCACTTCTCTTTGATTTAGGACTTTTCTACACTTCTTGTGTTTCTATATTTTTCTTGGCACGCCTTCATCTTCCGTTTCACTTTTTCCTTAGCCTTGTCTTCTACTTTAGATCTTTCAAATTCTCCACCTTGTTTATTTGAGGGTTAACATTACCCCCTCCTAGACAAGTGCCAGTCCCATGGCACTTGCCATCACAGGTAGTGGGGTTGGCATGCACCAAAGACGTGGGTGGAAGGAATTGCTATGGTTTGCCTTGGAGGAGTTTTGATGGTGGTGTGGATGAAGGTCATTGGTTGGGGCCACGTTGTTGGCCTAGCTGGCTGGTGATAGGGTTGTTAGAGTTGGTGATAGGGTTGTTCTTTGTTGGGAATTGCACTCATGGCTACCACAAGCATTGGTTTTTGGGGATTCTACGTGTGACAATTCTTTTGGGCTTGCATGATAATAAAGGACAAGAGTTCAGAGTTGAGTGTTGATGAAGAGCTGACTGTACTTTCGTCGGAATCTTCAATACCTGCAATTGAAAACCTCTCACATGGTCTCTCCCTAAGGGATAGTGCTAGTCTTTTTATCATTGCACAAGATGTAGTTTGATGAGTTTGGGAGACAAGTCGAACTCTAAGCAAGCTGAGAGTATTGTCTTGCACTTGAGGATCCAAACTATATATTGTGGTCCAGATATTATGTGAGTGCACATGCATACTTAGTACGTAGTTAGAAAACGGTTGGTCACGTTCCTCATAGCAATGTGTGGATGAAGCGAGGGTTCAATGGGGTGGGAAAAAATTGACAATGTTGAGGAGAAGTACACTCAAAGGCTTGTTGAGACATTAATTGTGCTTTTAACAATCCGATGTAGCATAATTGAGCTCATTGACATCGAGATTAGATTTCGGAGGTTGAGATTAGATTTGATCGAGTAGTGGGGACCTTCAATGTTAAAGACGGTTGATCGCTATTATTGAGTATACCTGAAAAAAGAAAAAGGAAGTACACTACCTGGGACTAGGAGTTGGGTCAAAACCTTAGGGAAGCCTATGGTGTTGTCCTACACTTGAGGACCCAGTTTATATACAAGGGAGGTGATGTGGGTGTCACTTAGGGAGACAGATCTAACCATAGGCGAGGCACAAACTCCCTAGGTGTGTCCTACCCTTGATGTGCCCTAAGTGTGAAGTGGGGGGACAGGAAGAGCTAGCGGATTACACACTGAGCCGACTGACCAAGGCTACCAAACATGCCTAACCTAAGGACCCCTAGGTGCAATGTTTGTGGCACTCTGATATACATGGAAAAGCTCGTTATTTCTTTCCTTTTTCATTGTGTGAGTCTTTGTTTGTTTGCTCTCCTTTTTTTTTTTTTGGAGATGCATTGGGAGGGCGCACGCTAGACATTATCCTGATGCTCTACAATAGTTACATTTTGAGGGGGCCTAAGAGATTTTGAGGGGGCCTAAGAGATTTACCAAGGAATCCATGGCTTGGCATGGAGCCCTTTTCTCTTCTAACTGTACTTCTAGTGGCCACAGAGGGGGCTTGGTTCCTGCACTCGTTCTTTCTTTCGTTGATCTGATTTAGAGTCACACCCTTCTTCGTGGACCAGCTCCAGTGGCCCCTACTGAGGCGGCTGCATTTGCTGTTTTGGCTCCCCAAGCCCCTAGCAAGGAGAGTTCCTGTGAAGTTCAACTAGTTGAGATTAGGGAAGCACATTGCTCCTCTACTCCTAAGCTAATGTTAGGCTTAGGTGTCATGGCATAAAGTCCATGTTGCAACAATGTGCCAGCTTGTATGTTAAATCTTTGATTCCATCTTCTTTAGAGTAATCTCCTCCTCCCTTTTTCCCTTCTTCGTTCTTCCTCCTCTTCTGGTGTTTTCTTGCGCTCTACTTCTAATCTCTTTGATTCCTCCTCCACCCTTTGCAGCTCTCTATTTTCTTTGGAGGTGGATCAAGTTCTTCTTATGGGGATTTGGAATGTGATCTTTCCTTTCTGCTTGACTTAACAATTTTTTAGCCTTACTGCTCACGGATTGTCCTCTTGCTCTCTTGTTGTTGAGATGGTTGGTCATTCTCCTTTTTATTAGTAACTTTCTCTATGTTGTCTTGTCATTCCTTGTGGACTTTGTCTCCCTCTTGTTCTTGGATTGGTGACAGCTCACCCCCAACATATTATACACATCCCTCCTTGGGCATTTCTCAGTCCTGATGTTGGCTAATAAACCCAGGGCCTTATCCACCATTGCAGGGCTCAACTCCACCTCTACTTGACGAGATTCTTCTACTCTTCTTACAGTCACCATGCCACAGTTTCTTTCGACATCGAAGCTTCTTAAAAAATTATGTGCACTTGCTGTAATCGATAGCCTGCCCGCCGACCTTCTCTATATACTTCTGTAGACTGCACTAGTCCAAGAGTTGTTTTACAGCTGGCTCCTCCATGATGGTGTCTATTAGGTTTAGGGTAATCTTGAATGTGAACTAGCTGAAACCCCTCGTTTCCAGCATTAAGCCGTACTTTTCTTGCTTTTCCACCGTGAAAGGGAGCTTCCACCTTAATATTGCCCCGGATGTAGAGTCTACCCAAGAAAGAGAGAGTAGCCAATGACTAGGGGCCATGCTCAAATGCAATGTGTGCTTTCTATAGGGGTGAATTTCTCTTCCAGCAGCGAGGCTTCCATCATGGCTCTTTGTTCTTAGTATTTATGTCACTTTCTCCATAATGGTTATTTGTGGGGTTGGTGGTATTATGGTGACTTGGACATTGAACGCTTTCGTACAGAGACCTGTGTCCTCCTACATTCACTTGGCAACCCGTGACAGTACATTCAAGTCATATGCTTCAACCATAATAAACAGGTGTAGCTCAAAGAGACATCACTTATCTGAATCCCATGGTGTTGACTTCGATGCATATCACCTATGCTTCATTATCATTGCTTGTGTGTGTGTTGGTTTTGCTTTTTTGGTATTATCTATACACAGTCACAAAACTCATTGTTTATTTATATACATGTTTATGAATCCATGTCACTTTGTGAAGATAAAAACCAATTGTAAAACTCAAGATTGTACTGGAGTGTGGCACATGCATCTAGGAATCGTGGTAGCCTACTCGATAACAACAGATATTTTGCAACATCGAGTAGCATGGTACCTTGTCCAAGTCTACTGGCCACATGTAGCTCCCCCTCAGTGAGAGTTTTATCAATCAGAGAGTTCTCTTGGCTAGCTCCGGCTAAGTCCATACCCTAAATGGCAGTCAGTACTCGAAAGGAAGTTTGCACCACATAGGTTGGGTCTCTTTGAGACCACCATTTGGCCACTCGCTCCTCTGAGACTGTCATAATCTAGGCTCCAAGTTTGGCCATTGTAGCACGGTTTTCAAACCAACATTGACTTTGACCCTTTGATTGTTGCTTTAGCCACTCTATCTCAAAGAGATTTGGTTGGCAAAGCACTTTGTTGAATGTCACAATCACAAGTAGTTTGTCAGCTTCCTCGTCAGAGATGAGTTGCATGCATTCATATAGGAGCTTGTCATAGTGCTCATTAAGATATTCTTGCTCTTCCCAAGATAGAGGATATGACAAATATTCCTCAAGCTGCTCCCTAGGGAATGTGCCCATGTCCACAATGATGTAATCACGTGCGAATAATTTGAGTTTAACCTCCAACTCGGTCAAGCACTCTGTGACACTTCTATGTTCTATGAAGGCTTTCTCGGTTGCTATCTCATGTAAGGTTATGGGACTTTCCCTAGGCTTTAGCATAGTTGGGGGGGCTTATAGGCCTAGATGAGCAAGATTGGTCAATTATCGGATTGCTTATATCCTCGAGGTCTTCATGCTTCTCCTGAGGCTTCGTGGCTATTGGTCATGGTTCTCCTCGGATGTGACTATGTCAACTTGTTGTGACTGTGTTGCATCCACTCTTGATTGGTCAATGTAAGTTCTGTTGTTGGTGGATTGAGCAAGCAACCGTTGATGGTAATGGTTGCTTTGAATTTCAGAATACATAGATGTGTCTGAGGTTTTGCCGCTGTTAGGAGGGATGGAAATGGGTTCACTCATGGATGAACTTGATGCTTTATTCCTTAGCTCTTCAGCACTCTTGGTCTCAATCTTCTTGGTGTCTACAGCCACTTACAACTGCCATTGTTTTTGTTGTTTTCCCCTCTTTTTCTTGGGCAATTGAGGTACATCCTTTAAAGACTCTAGACCCTAAACTAGGCTATCCATCGTTGTGCTTGGTTGGGTGGGACTCAACCTTCTCTTTCTCTAGTGTGTCCTCATGGGACGTAGCTGTGGCCTGTTGAACAGCCTTGCAAGGTTGTGAGGGTACAACTGCCTCTCTTCTTGGAGAGTTTAGCTCTTCAGCTAATTCCCCTACCTTTAGCCTCTCATCCAATTGTACTGGTAGTGAATCCTGATTGGAAGTAGTAGCAGCTAGTTTAGTGGACTGTGGCTACTGTTGGTAGACTACGATGTCAAGTCCTTAAGCAAATCAAAAGTGATCGTGTCTTTTGTTGCCCTTTGCGCATTCACTTGTGTAGATCGAGAGCATCAGTTGAGCTAGCCACCACGGTGGATTGCACAGGTATCTCCTTAGGCTGAGAACTAGGGGTGGTATCATGTCCTACATCTTGGACATTTGGAAGGTCAAATGGAGATAGAGATTGGGATTGAGCAATTGCACTTGACGACTGCTGTTGTGCTTTATGTGTCCATTTAGGGAAAGAGGGTGTAGGAGATTTGGGCGTACTCCTAGGTGGACTTGGCACTGGTGGCTGAAAGATTTGGTCATGGCTTTGCTTTGTTGAGCAATTAGCCTTATCATGAGCAATGTTGTGCCTGTGGTGCTCATTATCCTCTTGGGAAGTCGAAGGCTCCTTGGGCACTAGTGGTCTTTGTGCACATTCAACGATTACATTTAATGTCCGCTTGTTAAACACGCTAGGCTGAGGATCTACCTTTCGAATAGTCATGTTTGGTTTCTTGCCTTGAGACTTAGATTTTCATTTAGATTTCCTCCTACACTTCTTTGCTTTTGATGTGATCTGGTCTTCAGTTGATAGAGGTTCTTTAGCAGGGGGTTTTGGTACCCAAATCCATTGGTTACCTGCGTAATACCCTTGAGCACCTAGCAATGCTTTGGATATCCATTGTGGCATTGTGCTAGCTCTCCATCGATACCTTCGTCTATAAGGCTTGGGATTCTTTTGTGGTCTTCTACGATATTTGTAAGTCCAAATCCTATCCTTGGCATTGTCTCTAGATCTCATTGTTTCAAGCATGGCCTCGCTCACTGTTTCTCTCTGTTCAACATGCGCTTGTATTAACTCTTTCAACAAGTCCTTGCTCTCGTTACTAGGCTTGCATGGTATATCAGAATGTTCCTTGTCTTTCCCTCAAGGTTTGATGAGGTCACCCTTACTAAAGGTTATGATTATCCTCACACCTGGTAGTGTCAAGTGTATCCTCTATACTACATAATCGGCCTCACACTTTTTCACCCTTTTGAAGGGTCTTTCTCCCAGGAGGGTTTCCTTTCCACAATTTGCACTATTTGGAGGAACATGGAAAAGGATAGGCAAGCTTTCCGTTTCAATAGTTACAAGGATCTTGCACTTCCCTATAAGTGCTTGTGGGTGTCCCCCGTAAGGATTAAGAGTTGCATTAGTCAGTGTGAGCTTTGGTTGGTCTAGTAGGGTCCATGCTTCATAGTTCAAGATATTAAAATCAGCTCCTTCATCGATGAGAGTATTGACACAGTGCTCTCTTTTTGCGGTGAGTTTGACCGTAAGATAAGCAGGTGGTACTATGTCTTTATCTTCGGGGTCTTGGCTTATAAATTCAAGCATTCTAATGCATGCCTTTGAGTCCCCAATTGCACAACCAGATGTGGATTCTCCACTGATGTCTTGAGTCGTCTATGCATGGCCATTCAAGGTGCATCCATCGTTAGGACTATCACGTCTATTTATCCTTGCAGTTGTAGCTTGATGTTGTTGCATTCTGCTTTGACTAGATGTAGTCCGAATGCAACATGTACATGTTTTTGTGGTGTGACCTTTTTGCCCTTGTTGGCTCGATTGGCCCATTGAGGTTCTAAGGTCTCTGTTTGGGTATGGGATTTTGGTTGTTGTTTTGCAAGTGAGAATCTATGCTTGTGTAGATCTATTACTACACTAGGATCTAATTTGGAGGACTTGTCATGGCATGCATTTTCTCTCCCGCCTACTTGGGGAAGGTATGGAGGCAGAGCCCCCTTTGCAGGTGTCCGAGGGGGCAATTCCCCTTGCCTCGCAAGGCCGTTACACTAAGCACCATGGGTGATTTAAAGGACCGTTCGTAGTTAAGTTTTATACTACTTGCTCTAGATTTCAGCCCAGTAATAGACCTATGATATGCTTTCGGCTCTATACGGTCTCTAGGTCAGTTTCAGGGGTTGGATGTATCAAATTTGTATTTTGTTCACCTATCCGATTTTGATAGTTTTCTGTCTAATTCTCAGAGGTCCGATTCTCAAGAGTTCGATTATCAGAATCGGACATACGATTTTAGGTTGGTATGATCAGTTGATCAAACGGTCTGAGTCTGAGTGGTTCGATTTTAGTGCATTCGATTCTGGGAGTCCCATTCTAGGAATCGGACGTCCAATTTGAAAAGTGTCCGATTTTCCTATGCATGTAGTCCGATTTTGGGAGTCCAATTCTAGGAATCAGATGTCCGATTTGGAGTGTCCGATTCTTGATGGTCTGATTTTCGTGTCCAATTACGGGATGTCCAATTTTCAAAATCGGATAGGGCATGTCCGATAGAGCAGGATGGGTTGGTCTGAGTCAGAGAATCGAACCAACTATCCGATTATTTTGGGAATCGGACTTTGATAACAATGTCCGATTCCTATGGACAAATTTCCACACGAATGATGAAAATCAACTCAATTCTAATGGTTTTAGTTATGAGGGGTCGCACAAACTTCCAAAATGTAAGAATAGACCCTAACGAAGGATTGTGTATACCTGAAATAGCAAATGAACTCCAAAATACAAATCGGCAAACAAATCAAACCCTCTTGCCTTGTTATGAAAGCAAAAACCCTAATGCTTGTTTTACTTTTTTTTCTTTGTTTTTTCCTACCCTAATGCATACAAAATCCAAATCAAACACTTATACTAGTCCAACCTACTTTTCCAAATCCAAAAAACAAAAAACTTACTTACTAAGGCAATCGAATACCTCTTCAAACTCCCTCGCTTCCTACCTATCTAGCTTGATCACCGGTTTGGGGAAAACCCTACTTCAATGCTCGATTCAAAGCGCACAAGCACTCAAGGCTTGAATTCGTTGGTCCCAGCAACAGAACTAAAATGTTGGGAGCTCACGATCAACCGTAAAGACCCACGAACTGCTTATTGTTCAAGTGTTTCAAGCGAGCACTAATGGCTACTTCTCACATAGCCAACGTGCTATCTCTGTCTACGAATATAGTGAGCTTACCTCCATGCCCGATCAAGTTGCTTTCTCTCCTGAGCACTCGAATAGCTCCACGATCCAAGTGCAAGCTTCAAGTGAGCTCGATTCTCAAGCTCCATGCTCCAAGCTCCATCGTCGTGAGCAAGACAAGAGAAGAGAAGAGAAGAGAAGAAGAGAGGAGAAGATGTGGGGAGCTTCTCCACCACAGTCCCTCACCCTCACACACTGACTCCCTCACACTCTCACACTCCCTCTCTCAAGCACAAGCTCAAGCAAGCAAGAACAAGAAGGAGAAGAAGAAGAGGAGAGTTACTTTTGGTCACACATAAGAATAAGCTTCTCATTCACTTTTCAACTTTATATACAAGACCCTAAATCCCTTTTGGTCAGTCATCCCCTTATCCCTTTTTTACATGGGCGGCCATGGCCTAGGCCTGTTTTCCCATTGTCCTCCTATCTTCCTAGATTCCTTCCTATCATCCATCTACCTTTACAGTTTGCACGGGTGAGAGCCCCGGTGCTCTTAAAATAAATCATGATGTGCCTTGCGCTCTTTTACAAAAGTATTGACTTGCGCTTTTTCTTGTGTGCATTTCTCCTTGATTTAGGACTTTTTTGCACTTCTTGTGTTTCCATATTTTTCTTGGCACACCTTTGTCTTTCATTTCACTTTTGCCTTGGCCTTGTCTTCTGCTTTAGATTTTCCTGATTTTCCACATTGTTCATCTGAGGGTTAATAGGAGCTCTCCTAGCAATCAACATATCATCCACATAGAGTACCAAAATCAAAAGTCATGAGCCTTCTTCATATATAAACATGGATCCCTATTACTACGTGTATAGCCATGTGAATGCATAAAAGCATCAAACTTGTGGTACCATTCCCTAGGTGTCTACTTAAGGCCATAAAGACTCTTTCTCAATCTGCACACTAGGTATTCCTTGATTTTTTCCTCAAACTCCTTAGGCTATTATATATAAATCTCCTCATGCAAGTCACCATGTAAGAAATCTGTCATAACATCCATGTAATAAAAATCCAAATCTAACTGAGCAACCAATGCTGATAATACCAAGCGTAGCATCTTGACTACAGGAGAAAAGACTTCCTTGAAGTCAATATCATTCTCCTATTTAAACCCCTTAGCAACCAATCTGGCCTTATAGGAAAGCTTGGCGCATCTAGGGGTGTTGTTCAACTTGTACACCCACTTGCATGGCAATGCACGCTTTCCACCATGCAAAGGAACCAACTCCCACATATGATTTTTCTATAAAGAGTCAAACTTTGACTGCATGGCCCTCTCCCAAGACTGACTATCACCATGGCGCATGGCCTCATCATAAGTAAGAGGCTCACCTACATCTATCACCATCACATAATCAATGGAGAGCGCAAATCACTCAAGAGGATGTCCAGCTCTAGTAGAGTGTCTCAAGACAGGCTAAGGAGCTTGCACATTCTATCTAACATCATGGCCATGGACCATTGCAGCATCGGCTACTGTTGTTGCTGGTTGTCTAGCTAGTTGTACGAGAGTAGGTGGCTTATAACCCTATGTATCTCAACTATCCACTTAGGCTAATTATGCATCTTTTTCTCATGGAAAACTATGTCATGGCTATGGATGACTTTATGAGCCTATGGATCCCGTGGGTGATAGCCCATCTCACCTATATCCCTGCAACCAAGAAAGATGCATTTCATGGACTTAAGATCCAGCTTTCTATGCTTGTCCTTGGGTGCATGGTAGAAAGCCTCACAACCAAAGAGACACAAATGAGTATACGAGGAAGGATTTTTAGACTACATCTCCTCTGCAATCTAAAAGTTAATAGTATTGCAAGGAGATCGATTGATCACATGTACGGCAGTAGTCACTACCTCAACCCAAAAATATTGTGGTAAGCTTGCCTAGCTAAGCATACTACGAACCCTTTCCTGTATTGTCCTATTCATGTGCTTAACTATACCATTCTAGGGTGGGGTGTATGGGGTGGTCAATTGATGCTTCTTAATACCTCTCTCATCGCAAAACTACTAAAAGGCTTTAGAGGCATACTCACCCCCATAATCTGATTGTAGACATTTCATCCTATACCCAGACTGATTCTCAACCAATGCAAGCTAACACTGAAAGGTAACCAAAACATCACATTTCAGCTCTATGGGATATGCCTAGACCTTATGTGAGTAATCATCAATGAATTTGACAAAGTACTTTGCGCCTCGTAATGAGACTAACATGGCATAGGTCCATAGAGATTAGAATGAACAAGAGCCAAAGGCTCACCCATGTGCAAAGTGCTCGACTTTTTATGCATACTACATGTCTTCTTGCCATGCAAACAATGATCACATGACTCAAAACACTTATAGTCACGGGGTGAAAGATATTGCAAATGAGTAAGTATTTACATTCCCTTTAAGGATATGTGCCCAAGGCAACGATGCCAAAGAGATACATGTGGAACTACAACCACAAACAAAACATAATCTACAAATTCATATACAACCAAGGGATATAAAGTGCCAGACTTGGCACCATGTGCCAGAAAAAATTTCCCACGTGATCTTCCAAGAAGAATCCCCAAAGGAAACAAAGTAACTCTCATCATCCAGTGTGCCAATAGAGATAAAACTCTTTGTGAGACCCGGTACATGTCAAACATTATGCAAAGTAAGCATATTGCCTAAACCAAACTACAATTGCGGATATCACCAATACCAACTATCTGCAATGCCAAGACATTCCCCAATGATAGGCAGATCCAGTCATACTGTGATAGGAGTGGAACCACTCTCTATGAGGGGTCTAATGAAAGGAAGCACGAGAATCCATCAATCAACACCGAGTAAAACTAGGCAAACCATCAGTCAGTTGTGACTCATCCAAAGAAGAAGCTACAAGTACGTAATCATAATCAGAGTTAAGTTGCTGAACTACATTGATCTCTTCAATCTTAACACTGGACTTAGCAGGGACAATGCTATGATCATCAAACTTATTCTCCACTTTCCCTTTTCCTTTTTCCTTGTGCTTTTATCATTGTGCATTTTATGGCAGTGCGACCTAATATGTCTTGCTTTCCCACAATAATGGCATGTCAAATTTGACTTACATCCACCACACTTACTACGAGACTATCCATGGGACTTAGAATGAGACTTCTGTGGGTCTCTACCACAATGGTTATTCCCACTCTTGCCATCATGGTGGTGACCTCAAAATACCCTATAATGACAACTCGTCAATGATAGCATGAAACTCACTCAAATGCTAAGAAACATTGGTACCTTCATTCATACGAAGGTCCATAAGCTACTTTAGCCAATTCATCTAAGAAGCAAGGCTCTGCTTATCATAGAGATTGCTGATTTTATCCTAAAGATTCCATGTAGACTGCCCATCTATGACAACATTATAATAAACTTGCTTGTTGAGGGATAGTATAATCGTGGACCTGCAAAGCTCATCTAATTCATCCCATACATCCTAATCTTGGCCTTCAAGCTCTTGCATTGGACTAGCCAATCTAAAATTTTTGTACCAATACTTACCAAATTTGGGTATTCTAATAGCCATAATTGTTGCCATCCAACTTTTCAATATTGAAGATGGAACCATCATTTGAATGACTAGCTATACTGCAAGAAAAAGCTGCCAAAACAAGAGGTATGGACAAATAATGAGTTGTCCACTAACTAGGACCAAAATACCATCAAATAGAGGGGATTTCTCTCATAAATAATACAATTGTTTGTAATTATAGCATGCTGAAAATGAGGTACAACAGTAAGAAATCAATGCCAAACAGGGGCAATCACTGATACAAAACAAGGAGCACACGAGCAGAAGTTGAAGTAGCTTTAGCTCAACTACAAATAAAATCCAAAGCTCAATGTAACATCCAAGTGTCAAGTAAGCATCTCCCACTAGAAAAAAAATCAAATTCTAGATGAGCAAAAAAAGCTCAAATCCTCATATGAGTGGCATCCAAACATCCAAGATATATCAAGTACATATAGCCAAGAGCATAAGACCCAATAAAAACTTCAAGCCCGTAAGGTCATAGACCTCTGAAGCATCCAATGAAGTAACTAACAACCATTGTCAAATGTCCTAAGCTCGAATCAAAGATCAAATGCATTCAATAGCATAACTAAGCATAGAGCTTCAATGTCATGCACCAATACATCCGAATAGAATGCCCGAATAGCATGAAAGAGCATTAGGCATAGACTGTCCCCATTAAAAGCTTAATGTCCACTATATGTACAGTAGTAAAATGATAATCAATACTGGGAAAAAGTGAGCTCAATCGAAGCCCAAAAGCATTCTGGGAGCATGGCCAAGCACATGGCAGCAGCCATAGACATCAATGTATCATCCCAAGTAGTTGAGAAGCATCAACAAGCAATAACCATATGATTTCATTGATAAAATAGCATTGAACTCTGCTTATTATAGCAATAAAAAATGACAGTAAAATTAAGCCAAATATGGACTCAAATTTGTCAAAAAGCATTTCAATACATTGGCCAAACATTCCCGAAGTGTCCAGCATCCAAGAGCATGACATTTCCCAGATAAATAGCATTCAACCATGTTATGACAGCAACAATATCTATGATAAAACTGAGCTAAAAGAGTGCTCAAATCAGTCCATTAGCATCTCAAAACAATGATATATGATCCCCCAAGTATCCAGCAACAAAACATAGGTATATGAGCATCCCAAGAAGCATATACAAGCTCCAAACATTGAATATATGGCTATCCCTATTTTATGATAGCATATTGCCATGTTTGCATAGTTAATAGCTAGATCTCAATGATTTAAAACCAATGCTCAATGTTAATGGTCAATGCTAGGAGGTGTGGTAAACAATGCCAAAGCCTTTGTCCAATGTCGAGGAGTGGTTGAGCAAGCACAAGTGCTTCAAAATGGCCACAATTGAAAAGACGTTTTTGTATTTCCAAACCTAAAGACTAAGCTGAATACTCCCTGAAATAAGCTCAATGTAGGCTCATAATGTCCTAAGATAGCCCCAATAGGTCCTAAGAAGCCCTAGAACAATGAGAGCTCAATATGAACCTCAAGAGTTGGAGCTATGGTGGCTGCCAATGGTAAAACCCTATTGTAGAAAACTCGAATGAGAGCTAAATCAATATCGGTTGAGCTTGCAAAGAAGAAGGCTCTAATACCAATTGAAGGGGGAAGCCCAAGTGGAAGCCCAAGTGGAAGCACAAGTGAGCAAGCAAAGAGAGCAAGAGAAAGAGACTCAAGATGTGGGAACTCCATGTGTGCAAGTGTAGGTACTATCAATGTAGTAATACATGGGCAGCTAGTAGGCACAAGTGCCTTTACCCCCAACAAAAATGGCCCACACCTACTACGTTGTCGAATAGAACCTCATGCGAAGAGCTTGTGTCCATCATTGGGTCAGAGATCCTTGATCTACTATGCCTCTATTGCAATGACAAGAGTGCAAGGGTGAAGTAGGGGCTAGATGAGAGAAAATGCAAGAGTGATCAAGAGACCGAGCATGATCAAAGGAGGTTGGTGGGAGAGAAATGGAGCATGAGTGTGGTAGGAGAGAGTGCCCTGCTGAAGTTATAAACCCTAAACCCTTTTTGAGAAATCCCTAGTAATGCAAAATACACATGTATGGTCAATGGCCTTCCATGGAGTTAATGTGATTACTTTTTTAGGCTTCTCTTTTTTTTTTTTTTTTGGGGGGGGTGGGGTGGGGGGGGGGGGGTTCTTGGGATTATTAGCTTGAAATACTTTTCATTGCATTTTGTTCCCCACCATGTGGTTGATCCACATGCTCTTCTAATCACGTCACATCACCATATCGACAACAGTAGTGATGATTGCACTCAGTTGCATCCTTGAAGCTCTTGGTCCTACCCTATGAAGACCAAGGCCTATTTTTGACTTAGCATCTTTGATATTTCTATAAACTTAGCTATCAATGACATGTCTTCTTGGAGATGATGCCTGTCAGTTTTCACTAGCATCACAACTCATATTGGATTTGTAGATAGTGCGAGACTTATTCCCTCTGCCCTATGCCCCCCCAACAATCTCTCATGCTCATCATTTGCCAGTAGGGGGTGATCTTTCTCTCACCTCCATAGTGATTGTTGTCTAGCTCCAAGGTTCTAGACTACACGATAGCCTTCTCAAGTCTCCCTATATAATGATACCTCAGCAACTCTAGTCTTCCTCCCAACCCCCTTACTTACATTTGGGACTTTTAGCAATGGATACCCTGCCCCTTGCTTGCATGGAACCCTCCAAATCCGTCGATTGTGCAAAACTCCAATCCCAAAACTATCAACCAATAGAGCAGAGAAGGAAGAGACTTGAAAATTTTTGTGGGCTTCAACAAGATAAACTCGCCAAAAGCCGTGTGAATGATTATTTCATATGGGATGATAAACCTGCTTTTCTTACCTTAGTTTCAGGCCTGTCCACTTGACCTTCTACTACTGTCAGATCCTCTACAACATGATGATGTCTCATGGATAGATGCTTTGAAGTAGTGGAGAGCCACATCATGCAAAATAGTCACAAACAACCACTTTTTCAATTTATTCCATACCCTCATAGCACATTTACATTTCAAGAAGATGCAAAGTCCTCCTTGTCTATCTTGCAAAGCAAATAGGCAATTTCACCAACCTCCATAGTAAGAGATTAATTTTTCCAAAAGGCTTGGATTTCTTATAATGTCCCCATTGCTTAGTAAACAATGTGCGTATACATTTCAAAAATTGATTTATGTTGAAAACAAAATGGTAAAGATCGCATATTTTTAAAACTAACTCTAACTATGAAGATAATTGATGAGATATTATATGCTAGTTCATGGAAGGAAGTCTTGAGAAACCCTCTCAAGTCAAGCTTATAAAAACTATGTTTGTATTATAGAATAACAAAAAGAACTAGCCTAGTGGATAGTCACTTGGCAGTTAAGTGCACTGGGGTGACGGCATTGCTGGGATGGGTGACCTCCCAGGAAGCTTTTCCTACAAGCTAGTGGGAGCTTCTCGTGCGCAGCCAATGGCACCAACGAAGCCTTCATAGCCTATTGCCAAGTATGCCAAGGTCTATGCCTTGATCGTCACCTTGGTCATGGGCCTTGGAGTGACGCCCACCCGACAATGCGAAGTGCAGTGCTGTAAATTCTTATCTTTATCTCCACATTACATTCCAAAAATGGAGCCCCTCTATGACATCATCAATGATGTCATCGAAAATGCTAAAAGCAAGCATTCTCTCTTTACCCCTCCCCCAATTACTATATAAACAGGGATAGAGTGTCACATTAGAACAATAACCCATGTAAAAGTCTCTCTACTGTTGACGTAACAACAAAGCTCTACTACAATCAGCATCTCTCTCTCCACACCTACGCGCAAGCACTGCTCAAATCCATCAAGCTTCTTCCATGTCTCCCAAGAGACATCAAGATGGTGAGGGAGGTCATGCTTGGAGAACTCCCCAACACAAGGAAGTAGTCGCTGCTGTGAAAACTCAACACAAAGCTGAAGCACAAGTGGAAGTTACCTCCGAATCCATTTAACTCGAAGGAGTAGTTATTCCACAACAAACCAAGGTTTCAATCATACCCTGTAATCAAGATGGATGGCCGAATGGAGATAATTAAGTTTAGTACATAAGAAAAGGATTACTTTTAAGCTATTAACTCTACAACTTTCTAATTTTTCTATTTTATGTTATTGCTTTTTTGCATCCTACGATAAAATGAGGGATAAGTTAGTAATGTTAGAAAAGCCCATAGGATAAGTCCATTACATAGATTATGATTAGTTAGAACGTACTTAAACTTACAAAAACATGTTAGTATTATCACATACATTGACAAGTGTGTTAAAAATGTTTTATGGTCATGACTGCTTTTGGATTTGTGAATGATAAATTATATCTCTTATGATTCTGTGCTTGTAACAGTCGAACGAGTTGTGGATTGTGGTGGTTTGGAATGTTGGGGTCCCCAACCCAATGCTCCCTAACACTCTGTGGAGTGTGGAAAAACTTACCTACGGCAGGTAGGGATCCTATGCTCCCAAGGGAGATAGGTGTTTTTTGTTTTTGATCACTCGAGCACCTGAGAGGGCAAAAGGCCGAGTGATAAGTGCCCCTGCTATGTAGGATGGCTCCTGAGGCTCAAGGAAGCTTAGAGGGGCTCTAATCCAATAAATTCCCTGTTGATCGCGGACGGAGTGTGATCACATACACCCCAATCCTGAGGGATTGGAAGGTTGGACAATGTCTTTTTGCGGAAATACGATTTTGTACCACTCTGCAGAGTGATAGTTCTACTTGTTATTATGAAATAAAGTATTTGATTTTTGAATTGTTTGTTATGTGCTAAAGATTGAGTTAAATGAACCTAGTTTAATTGAGTAATAAAAGGAAGCTATTTTTTATATGTCTAAACAGCGTGGTAGTATGCTTTGCTAATTAGAAAACTAAAGCAAACCCAATCAAGGAAAGTGGGAGGCTTCGATCCTGACAATCAATTGCCTATGGTTGGGTGGACTCGATAAGTTGTGGCGGATAACTTTCCAACACTAGATAGAGCTGATTAAATCATGACCCTCCCAATATCTATAGGATTAGTTACCAAGTTTAACACCGTTTTAGGGGGCCAGAGTTGAGATTTTACCTTATGGGTAGGGGGATCGAGTTACACTCTTCCTTTCTCTCATCTCTTTGAACCAAGTGTGGTGTTAACCTCACTCCTGCCTTCGATTATTTACAAAGTGGTCTTTCTTAGGTGGGCATTACATTACTGTTTCAGGGGTGACTTGTCCGCACTTCCCTTGTGAAGTAGAACTGTGATTCCCATGTTTAACTAAGTCCTAGGTTTCCCATGGGGAGACTAGATGGTGATGTGCATAGATATGAATTTCGGTCGACTATTAAGAGGACTCCTTCGGGGTTGTTGGAGGAGGCACCTCACATTTCCAAGTTGCTACTATCAAAACCTCTCCATCTAGACAAGTTAAAAATTCTATCAAACTAATGGCCATTTGATTTTACAAATTTAGTGCATTTCTAATATTTTAGTCTTCTCTAGCCCTTTTTGTCAGCTTCCACGAATTGTGCTCTTCAATTTCTAAATTTTATCAATTTTCTTGGCCTCCTTACCATTGCATCTATTTTCTTGGCCTCCTTGCTCCTACTTCTTTGCTAATTTGACTTGTTTAGGGTAAACAATTGATGATGGAAGCAAACACCAAAAAATAAAAGAGAGTATCTAAAGTCAAAGTGTGCTAAATCTACAACAATAGAACACCTCTGAATGATGTGGCTGCCACCAAATTGCCCTGCTATCAATAGTAGGAAATGCCTAAATCTAGTCAAAACTAGTCTAATTGGCCCAAACAATGTTGGTTGACCTAAATAAAATAATCAAGGAAATGTTGTTTCCTACTAGATCCACAACCACACCGTTGATATCACCCCCCTTTGAAAGAGATGGGAGGTATGAATGAGGGAACCACTTGAGGAGATGGTGGGGGATGGGATGGAACCTATGGGATAGATGGTGCACAAGTGGGAATGGGTGTAACTAGAAACAAATGCCTCAATGGACCTTGCATAAGGGAAGGGGAATGGAGTGTGTATAGCCCTCTCTCCTACCAACTTGTCTCTAAAATAGCTCCTAAAGAAGAATCCTATTAATACAAATAGCTCAATGAAGACAACCTTGTATCAAGTCTAGTAAGGTCATGAATAGGCAGGAGTGAAAATCCTAGATCTGTGACATGAAGGATGTCTCAAATGGAGCTCAATGGATAGTTAAGCAATAAAGGCAAAGTGCCAACACCATTAATAGGCATCGAACAAATGTCACCAATAATGACTATATCCTTTGATGGATGAAGATCTTACAACAAATCTCCTCAAGAAGTCATGTGAAGGTTAGGCAATAGAAGCAAACTATCAACACCACTAAGAGGCGTCAAAAAACTTTCACCAATAGTGACTATACCCTTTGATGGATGAAGATCTTGTAACAAATCTCCCTGAGGAGCCATATGACTCAACTATCAATATGTTAAGGCCTCTCTAGAGGTGATGAAGGAGGCTCCTTCATCTCATGCATGTGAAGGAATATAAACTCGTGTAACAGCTCACATAGAAGGAGAGGAGAGCTTAGATGTTTTAGCTCCATGCAAAGCGGTTGGATAGTTTTCCAACAATGCTATCGTAAGAATGGGTAGACCCGATTGGTTGCATGCTTTCCTAAGGGAATTTATAGAAAGGGCCAAATGTTTAACTTCCTACAGTCGAGTCTTAAAATCTTATTAGTCTTGTTTTAGGGGACCGGAGTGGGTTTATGTCTTATGGACAAAGGGATCGAGCCCAACTCCCCTTTATCTCTCACCTTTGAACCAAGTGCAAAAGACTCAAAATGTTTAACCTACTTCTTGTCATTGGCATTATTGTCCTTCTTGTTATTGACATTATTGACATTATTGTCCTTCTTGTTATTGACATTATTGACATTATTGTCCTACTTGTTATTGACATTATTGTCCTTCTTGTTATTGACATTATTGACATTATTGTCCTACTTGTTACCTCCTCTTGAACCTCACAGTTAAAGCTTTAGAAAGGCTAGATCCACTATCACCAAATCTATTTGAGTCGCTCTTCATACTCCAAAACAAGCAAAGATGGCTCTTCCCATAAAAGAGTTTTCCAAACCCTAGAGGCAAGCAAGTTGGTTCAGAAGACATCATACTTGGGAGATGGCAACTGAGTAATGAGAATCATCATCGTGTCCTTCGATGAGATTGTTGTGCTAAGGGATGCAAGCTCATCCTTTATGTCCTCCATCTTGTTGATATGATCTTGCATCGAAAGGGAATCATCAATAGAAAACATACAAAGTTTCTCCTCTATGGTAATGCAATGGGCAAAGGTCTTATAATGGTAGAGAAAGAGAGATTTGTCCACACCTATGCTATGGTCCAAAGCCTATGCACATGTACAAGCATAAAATCCTACAAACTCAATTCTAGAGTGCAGTTCGAAAGGAATGTCTGGTAGAACCAATGTAAGGATTCTCCACCAGACAAGGGATTGTAGTAAGATGGGCAAACTTCTAATGGTAAAGAAAAGAGAGCTTTGTCCACACCTCTACTATGGTCCAAAGTGTGTGCACATGTACAAGCATAGAATCTTGCACACTCAATTCTAGAGTGCAATTCAAAAGGGTTGCTTGGTCCATTGTAGAACCAATGCAAGGATCCTCTGCCAGAGAAGGGATTGTAGTAAGAAAGTCCCATAAGTCAAAGGTGTCAATTATAAACTCCACATTGCAAAGCCAAGGCAGTAGTTCATACCATCAAGTTGATCTTCTATGGGGAGAGAAGGAAACACGGGCACTTGAACAAGACTCATTGTGGCTATACGAGAACCTATATTATGGGCCCTATGAGAAAAATGTAGAGAAGGAGGGGGGAGGAAGGGGTTTCAATCTCCTCAATCTATCAAAGCAAGAATGAGGCTCTAAATCTCAATCTTTGTGTCCCTATTTGTAATGGCCTGACTGATGGACTACTTATTGAAGGAAGAGTGAACGTTCTCCTCATTTGAATCATCAAATCTATCAAGATGGCACTCCATAACTCTTCAAATAGACCTTCAAACATACAAAAGACTCTTGCATTTTGGGGTTGGTGGGCTGGCTTAAATCAACTAACCCTACAAAGTGAAGTTGTAGATGCCCCACACGTCATATAGAATGCTTGGAACAAGGCAAAAAAGTTATGTTCTTTGCAATAGATTTTCTCCAGACAACAAGTTGAGTAATGAAGAGAGAAGGGAAAAGAAATACTACAATGAAAGAAGAGAATGGAAGCATGAAATCTCCTCTAAACTTTGAATGAAAGCTAAATGCAATGAGGAATAAAATTTTAAAACTAAATAAACCCAATTATAAAATAACCCAAAGTATATAATGTTAGCAATTAAAAAATGAATATAATTGAAAAATAAAGAAAGAGCCCTCAATCTATTCATCATGAATTTTTGATATATTGTTTATCTCCGTACAAATTTTGACTTATTGCAAAGCACTTGATACCATGTAATTATTCTCTATTCTTTTGCCCATCTCAAAGAGAAAATTTTTAAATAGTTTCAAAATATAATCATCCTAATTTAAACAAAACAACAATAATATTTAACAAGCTCATTTTCCTACCATCAATTCAAAAGTTAAACTCTCCGTACTTACACTTTCCATTAGTAAAAGATGCTCACGCATATTTAGCAGGCTTCAATAATCACTTATTGATTGACTCAATTGTTTCACTTGGCATATAAATTTGCATATCAAAGCCTTATCTCATGTCTTCAATGGACTCCAAGGGATTCATTGGTCCACTTTCTTTATGGAGTCTCAGTAATAGAAGCACATGTATAATGGCAAACATGTAATTGAGTAACGAAAGGTAACACTAAGGACCACCATCTACACAAAAAGATGTCACCTTTGTGTATCTCACCCACCTCATCTCATCATTCTTTAAAGTTGGAATTAAAGAAGTCCTCACTATGTCCTTACAAGTGAACATGAAGGGACAATGATGTGTATTAGTGGTTTTGAGTATATAAGCACAAAATATAAAATGCCCACTAATCTTGAAGCTTTGCCAAATTTTAGTGAACAATGAATGTCATGTTATCTCAACCATGTCTGCGTATAGAGCTTTGTATGTCATAGTCATGCTTCTCAAGTATTGATTCTCAACAAGATTCAATGGGAATATATCTGATAGGGGAGAAGAATTAAAACATCAGTAACAAATGCAAAACTAAGAACATAAAAGCAGTGACTTACAATTTGAGAGGAAGACTTGTCAAGCAGTCCTAGGAGGTAGTTTCAAGCCCTTTGCACCATATATATGTTGAACTAATGTAATAAGACCACCATCTTGAGCCTCCTAAAACTCAAGCACTCTACCCTTCTAATGATTTTGTAGTACACTATGACGATGAACTCGATCAGATTCAATTGTTGAAGGGTACATATAAACCCATGTGTCCTCTAACATTTCTCCTTCCCATTTACAATATTCATCCTTGACATTGTGTACATAGATAATAGAAATGGAACTGCACTAGATTTACGAAGAATGCTACTTAGTAGGAGAGGAATGCAAGTAAAAAGACTTCAAAATAGTGGTAGAAATGGATATGAAAGAAAGGGAGAAGTATTAGTAGGAGAAGCATAGGAGGGAATAGATTAGAAGATTAGTAGAGGCAAGAGAATGACCAAATTAGGACTTCTTACAAAAAGATACCAAAAAATACTTTTCTCGACTATATACGTGACTTAAAAAGAGGATTTAGGAGGAGAAAAGCCCTTTCTAGAGAGGGGGAGAGGTTTTTTAATTTTGGGAACCCTTATTGGATGCCCAATGACACCCACCTTAAAAAGAGGATTTAGGAGGAGAAAAACCCTTTCTAGAGAGGGGGAGAGGTTTTTTAATTTTGGGAACCCTTCTTGGATGCCCAATGGCACCCACCTGACATGGGGTGGTAAAAAGGGCGAGTAGGAAAGCCATTATTAACTCCTATGCTAAAAGGGCCCTTTTTGAGTCCATATTTCCCCTAATGAAGAGCCTTTTTCCTATGAGCAGCTCTAGATTTACTAGGCTACTTAGAGATTTAGTGCCTGCCTTCACACATGCCATCCATCTTTTTAAGGGGTCTTGGAGAACTTGGCTTGCTCTTTCCATCCTTTCTTCACCTTAAAAGGGTTTAGAGACATCCTCATTGATTAACTGCAAATGTTATCTCTAAGAAACATCAAACCTCCACTACCACTTCTACAATAACACACAATAGGGATGTTACTTATGATTGAGAAACACTTTTATTTCTCCATTGCAATTTTTATTTCTTTAATAGCAAGGATAGATGGTTTGTACTATCTAATGATTGCATGCACAATACATCCACACCATTTAGAGCACAAGTTGTGAACATTCCATGTGATATCATTTTTTTAATAGAGAGCCTATCCTATCCACTTAAGCCATTCAAATATCTCCTCCTCACCACCAAGTGTTGCATAGTAGTTGTGTTCCACCAAGGGCAACCTTACAAACTTGTATACTAGTTCCTTCAACATGGGACAAAAAACATGTCCTTTGGGACCATAGAAATTATCTCCCAAACTACATGGGAATGTCTAATACCAATGGCATGAAATTAGTGCACATGATTACCCTAAGTGATTGGAGGCAAAAGGTCAAGGACCAAGATAAGGACTTGCCAACAAAACCTCTTAAATTTGAGGAGGAAGTTGTAACACCCTTGAGAGAAAAGTCGAAGCAATGAAGGTGCAAGGAGAATCAAAACCTCCATTAAGCCAAAACTAAGAAACAAATGTGTAGTTGCTCAAAGAGAACAATTTAGGGCAATAAATTTGTGACGAGAAAAAAAAAATGTTTAAATATTTTAAAATGCACATGTTCACAAATTTTGAGCTTTAACTCTTTACCTTTTAAATCCTTGGTCATACTGTATTGTAGAAAGCAATCATCACGTGTGTGTTAATTTTTCAAGTTTGAGAGGAATGCAAACACATAAATCTACTTATTGATATATTGCTTCATGTAGATGATCAAATATTTAAACACTTTAAATACTTTAGCTATTTTACTTTCTCCAAACAACTTCCCATGGCCCAAATCTCTAAGAGTTTTGACACATGCTACTTCTCTTGCTCTTGCATGGGCTAGAAAATTACTAATCATCATCGGTATTACTTATGGTTATTAACTTGTAGTTGATAGCTTTGGATGTTGAATAGGAAATGCTTGATTATGCACTCAAGAATGCGAGTTCTATCCTTTCATATAGATCAACTAAGTTTTAGACCATTAAAAGTTAAATTATTAACTCAGCAATAGATTTCAAAGAACCCCCTAGGCCTACCAAAAAGATTTTCACTTTAGCTTAGGCTCGAATTGCTAAGCAATATCCAACTTCCACCAGGCTAACTACACAAATGAGGAACTCTATAAAGAATATACAACTTGCTAGTACATGCTCATTAGATATGTTCTAAGAAGCTAGTTTGCACATATTCTTCAACAGTGAATGTAGATATTATTACCTTCAAGGTGATCTATTTTATTAGAAAAGTTCAGGTGGAGAAAGAGCTTCCTATTCGGATTTATAGGGGAGAATAAATTACAACATAAGAATAAAGAAAACAAAGGTTGGATGTAGTGGCTTAATGCATAAGGAAGGACTACACATGAAGAGAAACATCTAAGAGATTTGAGAACTGGCAAAAGATGGCATTCTTGCAACCATAACTAGTGAAACATGTTTTGCAGTACCCATGTTTGCAATGGTTGATTTCTGATACCTCATATTAAAGGACCTGAGTAAATAACTTCCTCAGATAGGGGTGAGCCCAATCTTTCATGCAACACATTGTGCATCGTGCATTCATTGTCACCACTTGACTTCTATACAGTATCACATTATCTGCTTCATGGACACCAGCAGTCTTGCCTAAATTGTAATTCAGTTCTTTCTGTAAACAAGTTTGTTCTATATTCAAGTGTTTATCATGATATAAGACAAAGGAATTGATCCCAAACAAACAGCAAGACTAAGTCTCTGGACTAGGGTACAATGCATGTGACCTTGCACGAAGTGCAGACATAAGCACAGCAGGAAGAAGTGCTCACACTTAAAAGGCAGTACTTATTACATACTCTGTCATCACAGAAAAGAATAAGGGTTTGATGTGACTGAATCAGCAATCCCTCTGAAAATAAGGGATGTAAGTATGAAAAGATACATGATACAATGAGAAATAATCCTCATATATGTAGTGCAGTGATCTGTACCAATCAGCAACAGAAACACTTGGCCACCTGACATAACATACCTGAGATGCCATTCATGACCATGCAACACCATGGGACCATCAGTGCTTCAGCTTCCTGGTGTGTCCAGTTGAAGGGGCCTGTGAATCATTACAGCTTCAACTGGCCAACGTAAATGTAATTTTCAGTTATAATGAGTGCTTTGCAACTATGATGCCAAAATCTTTCAACAGTAATCACTTCAAAATTCAGTAGTGCTTGGTCACAGCACTGTGCAGCTGCCTTTCCCACAAACAGCTCGAATATTTAAAGCCTGCATCTTACCATTTAATGTCCAGCATCACTCCTCCAGCAAGGATAAGTCCCTAACATGACCTTATCAAGGTTGATAGAAACAACCGCCTTCCAGGGGAAAGAATGAAAGAATCGTATTCGTGTATCCACATCCTCTGTAAATATCTGCGTGTAAAAAAATCTTAAGCTATGCAGCTTCCCCTAAAGCGTTCTCTGTTGAGTTCCCTCTTTTCGAGATGTTTTTTCAAGTTGAACCTTGTGCTGATGAACATCCTGAAGGATCTTCTTCATATGTACTTTCTTATCATTCAGTCCAGCAAGATGCACCATGAAATCACCTCTCGAGTAAACACCTGTTAAGACAAGATTAAACTTACCAAAGAAGGCCAAAAGCTGAACCATCACATGTAATTCAACATTGGAGAACTCAATTTGGGTTTTCATTAAAGGAAAAAACTGAAAATTATAGTAATCTACCTTTCCACACAGTTTTTGTCAGAGCCATCAATCTATGCCCACTTTTCAGAGACGGTTTCCAAAGGTAGGAGTTAAACATGCACTGCATTTCTGGAATCCTGACATGTTGATGGAATTCTTCTTTGGGCATATGCTGTAGCAGGTACTTCAATGCATCATTGTCACCACTCTTCATCTGACCGTATGGCCGGATGAAAGATGTTTGGTTCCACCAAAGATCCAGGAACTGTATGCTCCACTCTGAGTTGCGGAAGAAGAACATTCCTGTTAACAAGAGATGAAAAATAAGCTCCTTCCTGTAAACTGTTCAGTATCCAGGCTTTTTGTTAAAAATCCCCTCTGCTGTAATGCCTTTAAGAAATGAGGAAGAACATGTGCAATTATTCAAAACTTACCAGCATTTGCTCCTGTCACATCATTTGTAACAATAAAATCTGGCATACTGCCTTCTCCTGGACTTCCAACAACAGACTCTATGATCTCCTCCTGTGGAACCCAAAAGCAGAAACCATCAACAAGGTTTGTAGATACTTTTGACCAGACTATAAGTAAGTGTGTTCGGTGATTCTTTCGAACAAACAGAGAAACAGCAGAGTTGGCATTCACAAGTTGGAAATACTCACCAATCGGATCTCCAAATTGGTCACAAGAGAATCCTGCAAGCACCAAGAAAGGGTTACAAAAAGGAGGCTTCAACATGGAGCATATTGGCAAAATTGAAATGTTGAGCAAATCTTACAGCGTCATTCCAGAAAACCCAGTCAAAATTAGGAAGATGCTTGCGAACAGCCAAAATTTTGCTCCAGCTCGGTGGCCGGCCTTCATCAAGGAGGTCACTTGCATCAATGAAGTGATAGCCGTGACGCTTGGCATAGCTGAGCTTATTAGGGGCCACCAAATCCATTAATCCTTCAAATGATCTGCCAGGAATGCGGCTAGCTCCATCTGTGCATGTTACTATTGCAAACTTTTTCCGACTGCCATAATTCGCCTCACCGAGGTTTCCATTGAAACACTGCCGGCCAAAGTAATTGGCCCTTTCCAGGACGATGCCAGAGCCATGGATAAATGCTGCGCTGACAACTGCAACAACCCCAATCAGGACCATGATGTACCTGACCAGAGCCCGTGATGCTGTTGCAGGAAGTACAGACCGATGGCCGGGGTCTCCTTTACATGACTCTTGCATGTGCATGCTGCTTCTGGAAGGATTTCTGCAGCAGGACAAGACAAGCGTGTCCGGCAGCTTTGCAGGGCGCCGCTGTGGGAAAACGTCTGGCGATGGGGGCATTGCTGCTGCAAGGATGCGAATTCGAGGAGACGAAATGGCGAGACAAAAGCTGGTGATTGTAGACGGATGCACCTGCTGTGGCACGCCCTCTGATAAAAGCCCACCGGTAAATGCAGAGACCTCGGAATCAATTCCTGTCGGATGGAAAGAAGAGAGCCAGTGAAAATGTAATTGCTTCTTGATTGGAAGCCAGGGTATCAACGCCAATAATGCAAGTGATGTTGAATTAAAGCTTTTCTTCAACACATCCCTTCAACAAAGAGCCATCCATGGCTTCTCCTGTACCCTCGAAAAGCAAGAGATTTTCTGCAGCTGATGTGGAATTGAAGCTTTCTGCAAGCTGATGTTGAATTAAAGCTTTTCTTCAACTGGCTGCTTCACAAAAAGCCTTCCTGTTCGTGGGTTCTTCCTGTACCCTTAAAAAGCATGGGATGAGATGCTTTTCTCGTCCAAAAGAGAGAAGGATGGTAGTGGGCTCTTCTGTTAGATGTAGACTCTGAGGTACACAATGTGTCTTGTGCGCGCACGCGATGCTCTCTCTCTCTCTCTCTCTCTCTCTCTCTCTCTCTCTCTCTCTCTCTCTCTCTCTCTCTCTCTTTCTCTCTCTCTCTCTGTGTAATGGAGGAAATGGAGGAATCGATCATTTGGCTATAATTATCAAGACAAGAAGCATGAGAGAGAGAGAGAGAGAGAGAGAGAGAGAGACAGACTGTTGCTATCTCTGTTGTTGTGCAATGACGGGAGAGAGAAGAATCCAAAAACAGGGTGGTTTCTGGGGCGGGAGAGAGAGAGAGAGAGAGAAGTAGAACAGAGAAAAGAAAACTACTAGAGTTGAGAGAAGAAAGAAAAGAAAAGAAGAATTTGTTGACAGAGAGACCCGGCTGGACCTTGTTGGCGCCCACACACACACACACACACACAGACTCTCTCTCTCTCTCTCTCAGAGAGTGTGCTGCTTTTTGCCCCCATTCTTGGGGATCATCGTGATATTTTTTCCTTATTGTCGACATCATCCGAGCAAGTTTTTAAACCATTTCATCCATAAAGCTCGACTTGGCATAATTAGCGCCATGATGATGATCAAGCACTTTCTACTATTTTACAAGTTTTCTTCTCTCTCCGATTTGAGGATGGGCATGTAATGAGTTGGACAATTTCATAAACAAGGATTTTTCAGAGTAGACTCGACTTACAAATGTACAATCAATACTAAGTTCCAGGATTATTAGTTAATTAGTAGGAAGTGATGGAGTTGTATACGAATGAATGTTCATAGCGCGCAATTTTATCGCCATGGTCGATATAGAAATCCCATTAGGTGTGCAGACCCTTCACATCAGTGGAGTTATGAGAAAAATCATAATTTGGCACGACTATTAGTCTATATATATGTATATATTCGTTTTTACCGACTCCTCTCAAAATCGCTCTTTCTTCATGTATTTTTCCCATGGCAATATATTGAATTTGTAAATTCTTTTTCTTGAGCTGTATAGCAGTTGGCGCTTGGGAGAGCGGACCCCTTTCCCGTTGCTGCCAGGGCCGTTACTTGCGGGTCCCACGCACAGCCATCATCGTCCCCCACCATTAAAAAAGCTTCTCCACATCTTTCCTTTCCTTTTTGGCCACTTCAAAAGACCTTTTATGTTGTTTCATAAGAGCCAGGACACACGCAAATACAGTTTCCTTACTTCTCAAATCTCTGGGGCCATGGATGGTTCTTGTAGATTCTACTGCTCAATTGTGTGGGGCCATGGATGGTCATTGTGTATACTTTCCACTACTAAAGGAAAACAATGGAACTTCGACTAGTTGTGTGAGTACCCTATAAGCTAGGACACACCCTATCCAATTGACTTGCGCACACGTTAGCATAGTCGACCTTAACTTATTCATGTCACATCAGTATTAACCTACTCCCCCTCAACAGATGGGGGACTCTTCAAAGTTGCCTAAGTACCCTCCAAAAATGAGGGTAATCCATCAACTAAGAGCTAAGGCATGTGCAATTTCATGACTTGCACATTGATGGCATGAACAGACTTGTAGAACAATGGCCACACACAGATACAATCAGTGTTGCACCCAAAGGGTGGTGGGCTACTAGAGGAAAGAGAAATCAACATCAATGGTGAGAGGGACAATCAGACATCCATCCGACCTCCACATCTGCATAGTCAATGGAGTAAAACAAAGCACCTCCATTTTTAGAGGTGCGTCATGCACTACCAGAAGTTCCCCTTTTTGCAGGGTTGCAGTTTCCACTACCACAACATGTGCAAGTCAACATCGACTATGGCAACTTGCACATGTTAATTGACTTGTGCATCTCGTAGCCCTAAGATTATGTTGCACACATGGCAAGATCTCATTAGGACAATTGCACACTCTCTCTTCCATCCACAAAACTTCATCTTTCTCTCTCTTCCTTTCACTATCATTCAAATAGTTGAAACATTGCAACGTAAAGAATAAACCCCGTAGGTCAATTGACTTGCATATGGTGTGACTCTAAAAAACTAAGGATACTAACTCCGCTTTGTAAGGTTTATGGCACATGTGAGCATATGATCTATTGATTTAATCAATTGCTCTACATGTCCTCCCTTTAGCACGATCGGCGGACTAAGGGCCACCACTACTATTAGAACTTGCACATGTCAAGTTGTTGATCCAATTGAGTGAACCATCAACTTGCACATGGTAGGGCTCAAATAGAAGCTATAACTATACTAGTGGGATGACTAACCCAAAAGAAACCCTAGAGTTTATCATGACTTCTACATTAAAAGTTTGTTCACCCCTCCTTCAAGATCCTTCCACAAGGAGAATCTTTCATAGGGCATGCCAATGTTCATAGAAAATTGACCTTAGCATACTTTTCCCAGTTAGATTTCTAAATGTTTGGTTGAAATTCAAGTTTTTCTTGATGAAAATGGGCCATTAGTTGGATATTTTGGTCATAAAACCCATCAAGGTCATATTTTTTCCCCAAAACCACATCAAATTTCAGCCTCTTCCTTTTTTCTATTGGATGGAAAAATAGCTTTTTGTGAACACGAGTGTGCACATGATGAGCCTTAGAACAACACACATTGCTAAGAAAATGTTTTATGCATTCAAACCCAAAGGTCAAATCCCATTATTTTCACCTTGGAGTGTAGCACACACGTCCAAGTGGAGAGATTGACATGAAACCTGTCTCACACAAATGAATAGCCTTGCATAGCACAAACATTAGTTTTGCTTGGTTGTCTACTTTCCAATCAATGACAACCAATCCACTCAAAGAAATCTTCTAGTTACGTCTTTCATTGTTCATTTTTTTTACAGCACACATCTTATGATGTTATAAATACCTTTACTAACATAGGATAGTGATACCTAGTGATTCCCCCATTAATTTTCCCCCATTAATTTGCCCAAATTCAGGTCAAATAAGCTTTCTAGCCATAACTAGTTTCATAGTGTGTTAAAAAAATTCAATGACTCCTTTACATCACACCCTTCCCATGGCTGATGTGATAAGTTTTTGTGTTCTCAAAACTGATTGCAAAAATGTCAAAATCAAGACTTGAGAGCTTTGAAGAAAATGCATGAAGGACCCAATTCTATTCCACTTTGCAATCCTTATTTAACCAATTGAGAAACTCCACCTCACTATTTTTTATTGAAAAGTCATTGGCAAAGTGTCTCAAAATTGTTTAAATGGATTCATAAAATTTTCACTATTTAGGGGCTCCTTCGCATTTAAACAAAACAATTCATTCAATGAAATGAATGGGAGAAAAAAAGCCTCATCGAAGACTCTCCCTCATTCTATCGAAAAGATGGGCATATTCCCAAATGATTAATAGTGCTTGAGCTTTTTTTAGCACATATGCATAAGCTCTGGGCAAGCAAAGCCAACTCAATGCCATCTGTCACTAACTTTCTTATGTGCAAGCTACTATGACATGTTATTTCTTTCTTGCAAAAGAAATAAAAACTTTTAGATTTCATTGCCTCCTTCAATTATAAAGGGTAAAGCATGTCAAAATCAAGCTAGAGGCTTGGTTGTTAAACAAAAGAAAATTATGCAAAAGCCTTTGCAATTTTGGTTTTCCAAATGTGTGTATGTTTTCGGGTTGCATGAGAATGTAAATATGAGTGAACATTAAAATGACTTGAGGCTTGGAACCTTTGGGTGGACTGAACCCTTAATGACTTGAGGCTTGGAACCTTTGGGTGGATATGGTCAATACATCACACGTGTATTTGAAGTTGTTCTTCTTTATTAATTTATCGAAAACCATGGGCTACTTGTTCTATGTATATAGTCATTAGTTTCATGTATAGGTTGTCATCATCCTTTGCTTCTTAGAGTAAAATAAGTGTGTGATGTGGTTCTTTGGTGGTTTTTGATGACAAGGGCATGTTTAAATGATTGATGTCTACATGATCCAATTCAGAAGTCTCTTTGAAGAAGGACTAATCGTCTTGTCATATACTTGTGCTAGCTTGTAGTATTTGCCTTGTTGACTAAAATGATTGATGCATCTTTTGGTCTTCAATTGGGCTTAACTACAGAAGGCACCACAAAAGAAATCAATTACATAATTGGGAGTGTATGGATTTGCTTATTACATGCATTCTCATGTCATACTTTCAATACTAGTATGAGTCGTAGGTTTTTAAATCATATTAGAAGTATATTAGGGATAAGGAAGTTGGAATGCGGAAAATTAAGGTTATGTATAATCGAATTTTAATGATGTCCCGCTAATTTTGAATGTTAGCCTTTCAAATGTGGTCTATTATGAGGATGTGGAAAGGGAGAGGGCTTCTAATAGACATGCTTTTCTTATTGTTGAGACAATCCTTCTAAAATCTTTTTTTAAAAATGTGAACACAATGTGAAAGTCTTATTATCACAATAAAAAGGTATGCACATCACCTCAAGGGCTAGAAGGTTTTTATGGATTCTAAAATATTGTATGAGAGAAACAATTCTACACTTTCTTGTGGCATTCATTGTTGCCTAAATATTTCAAAACAATAGTGTTATGCTTAAGCATTCCAACACTTTGAAGGTTTTCCATGTTAGGCATTAGTGTCTCTAGTCTAGAAGAGATTGCATGTCTTACTAAATTTATATATCCATATTGAATATCTTTAAATGCCTTATATTTTGCCCTAAGTAGTTTTGTATTTGAGGTTTCATGTTAGTTGTGCACATATTTATTATTTGACTACCAAGTTCCAAAGCAAGTCTAATTTGTGTATATTATTTCTTCGTATAAATAGAATGCATTTACATTAACTAGTGTACATCGTTCAAATATCAAAACCTTTGAAAGGGTGATCATTCATCACATGTGAATGTAAAGGAGACATTGCTCCCTATAGACGTTTCCATGTCCTTTTTCTCGCTATATTGGAAAAAGCCTCTCCTAACAATTAAATGTATTTTTTTGTTTGATTTCCTACTGCTAATTGCTTTTCCTTGATGTATCGAAGAAAGCAAACCATTGATGACCTTTAATTATTGACTTTCCAACAACCTAACATATATTTTTGATAATATCATGGTAAGTATTATCAAATTACTTGTTTAAGGTGTGGTCAATTTGTTGCAACCTTGTGCCATAACAGCATTTTAGTGGTGCTTCTTATAGTATCAAAATAACATAATAAGCATCTATGTAAAATGCTTGTTGAGGACTAAATTCTTGTATGTCAATAAGAACATTTTAAATTTTATTAAAGTGTTTCAATTGACAAGCTATGAAAAATCGTGATTTAATGCATTTTGTGGTTCTAATGTCAAATATAGTTCCTCCCACACATTCTAAAGACCAATGTTGGTTTTCCAAATACTTACAATTGAATTTTAAGACTTCCACCAAATCTTTATATTCTTTGAAGAATTATGACACAATTTTGACAAGTGAGATGTAAACTTAGCTTCATCATTTAGAAGTGTCACACTAACAATCCGAGCTTCAAATATTGTGTTTTCATCATGGCATTATGCATTTTTTTAAAACTCAATATTGGGCCCTCTAAGAAGAGCCACATAATTATTTGATTTACAAAAATAGGGCCATGGTAAGATTTTCACAAATAAACTTCAAACCTGTTGGACTTTAAATATCATTAGCTTATTTCAAAAAGAGCTTTCTATTCATATATAATATGTGGATGTGAGGAGTAAGAGATGTAGAAAAAGTGAGTCAAAAAAAGTTCTATATGTTAAGTTTTTAAGCTAAGATTGGAATATCTAGCATAACTTGAGCATATCAACTAGAAATTTGTTGGATCTTATATTGTATTCCTTGAGAGGTATCCAACAATGTATCATATGATAAGGTCTTGGTGCAAGACTCATAGGTTGATCCCCATTTTTCAAAGGAGCTGATGATATGGAATTCTTATAGGGCCCAAAATTGAGTCCAAAAGAAGCCTAATGGCACTTCAAGGAATTCAACATGTTAATAGGCTTTCTTTTCTTGCAAGTTTGTTTATGATGATGCCTTTACTATCTTAGAGAAAATAGGACACCTTTTCCACAAACTTGTACTTTACTACCAAAATGCAAATAGTGGAGGTATTTGTTACACTCCACATTGGATTGCATTCACTAGTGCTCCCTACCTTGAAACACTAATATATCCTCTCAATATTAAGGAGTTTGTTTTGGCAAGCCTCTTGAGAGAGTTAAGTATGTGTAAACAATACGATGATATTATTGTGTGTTGGACATAAAGTACATTATGGTATTTATCTATTTAAGTATATGAGGCATTTCAAAGAAGGTCTTCATAATTTCACTGCATGTCAACGCATGAAACACAATAAAGCAAGTAGATGTTATTTATTTAAGTATCCAAGGCATCTCAAAGAATGTATTCATTGCATGTCAACACATGAGACACAATAAAACAAGTGGATGTAATATCAAGGTATCAAAGTTGGTTCTTTTCTTAGAAGCCAATCATAAGGAAACATTAGATTCTAAAATACTATCACAATATATGTGATCTAATTATTCGAGGTGTTTCAACAAAGGCATCCATTGCTTCTTTGCATAAGAGACTTAATGGAGTAGATGGATCACCTAACCCTTTATGTATAATTGAACAAAAAGTTCCATTTAGCTTTTGCATAAACTCAAGTTTCTTTAGAGCAAATAACATATTGTCCTTTAGGTAAAATGAACAAGTAGGCCTCTCATTTTGTACTAGAACCTCCTCTACTTAGCTATTCCTTGGTACATATTTGCTTTATGTTGCACCTTTAAATGGAAGGAAATGATAACTTACGCATTATTCATCTTGAATCAAGCATTTACAAGGTTCCTCAAGTAATCTCAAAATCATTCTAGCAAACTTCTTGTTGTATGCTATAAAACCATGCAAAATTGTGTCATTTGCAATTGAATCTTATGCAAGCAAAATCTAGGAGTCTATCAATTCACATCTATGAGTGTTTGCAATGCTTTTATTGTTAGCAAGGGTCCCATAAACCCATACTAGCATTCATTGTGTGCTTCATGTGCAAAGAGCATTAGGCCACTTTGTGACAACTCTACGCTATTGTGTGAAGTTTCTATGCAAAGCTACATTGTGAAAGAACTTTATTGTTCTCCCTCTCTAACTCTTTCTATTTTTTCTTGTTCAGATCTCTCCCTCCCTCTCTAACTAAGCATGATATCATAAGAAGGATGCTAGCTAGCATTATTGAGTGCTTGACTCGCTTTGATGACAATATAGGCATTATGTTTCCGTTGTTTATTGGCATAGTATATTTGTGCTATGCTCAATGTTTCAGTGTACATTTTGTTGCACATGACTAGAACCAAAAGTCTAGGTGATGTCATAATGATAAGATACCTATAGGTTGGTGGACAAAGTATGAATTTAAGGACCCAAGTTGCTATGGTGCTACTGGTGGCATTCATCTTTTTTATTTTGATGTTACTCATGTGCAACGTCCACCTACAGTTCCTTTCCCTCCTCCAATGCAAGAAAATTTTTATGAGAAAGACGAACCTTCTACCAGGGTGATTTGTAGGTGTCGGGACCAAAAACCGGCCCGACACTGGCTCTAAAGACTAGCCGGGCCTTGGTTATTTGTGTTAGTGGTGCATTGAGGGACCAATTCCCATAGTGTAGGAGAGCTGTAGTGGGGCCACGGCATTCAATCGAGGGGTGCCTCCTTCTCTTTGTGCTTATGAGGTGTTTGACACCAATCTATGTGTAGGGACTCCCTTTGAGTGTGGGGAAGGCTTCATCGTTGGACTAAAATTCAAAACAAATGTGAGATTCATGATAGAGGTTAGGGTAGTGTGTCCCCTAGACACTACTGGCCACGAGGTCAAGGGGGTGTGTTCTCACATATAAACTAATGATCTTTCTTAACTTTACATTATTCCATTGCGGCCTAATTGTTTTTATCATTACAATGCTATTTTTCTTTTATTACAAGTGTAAGAAAGAGGGGAGAGACTAGCATATCATATGTCATGCCAACATAAGAGCAAACTATAGCTTTTGGGAATGTATACATTGTCAATGTTGGACATACATAACTCCTTATTGGCACATTGTTGAATCTTATTTTACTTTATCATCTTGATACAAAAGAAATATGCTTGGTAAAACATCAAGGTGGCATTGACAAGCAAACAAATTACATTATTGAAGGCCGAATCTTGTTAATTCTTTCACATTGTACAATGGCTTATTTTGCATATGTTTAAAAATTTCTAGTAATACATATTTTTAGCACCAAAGGGACATGCCTATTTCTTGAATAATCAAGGAGGTGTTAAGCAAAGGGGTTATATTTGAGTTCTTCTTATTTCCTTTATTTGAATTTAGGAGAAAGGGTTATGGTAAGCACAATAAAATTTAGCATGTGTTTCTTGCATTTCCAATTCATGACACCTTGTTTTGTAATGTGTAAACATATTGTTCAAAAATATATGTCATAATCTCCTTTTAGAGATGTTGGGTTGCTTAAACCATAAATCTATCCCTTGAAAAAAGGATCATTTTCCATTTTAAGCTTCTTCTAAGCAAGGCAACTTTTCTAGCTCCTCTCAAACCAACCAAAACTTCTTCCATAACCTTACTACTTCCTTCAAGCAAAAACAATGTCAAGATCTAAAACCTACTAAGAGCAATAGTAACTAGGTTTATTTAGAGATTTAGGAACCGACAAAATGTTTATAACACCCTTGTTATGTGGCAAAAGTTGTGTAAAATGAGTTGTTATTGTCATTTTGATATTTTGCTCTGAATTTGAAAACATAAAAGGGCCTTCTCCTCTATTATCCAAATTTTTTGTTCTCCATAGAAGCAAGCACCCTTTTTTTTGCAATGAAAAAAGAATCCATAAACATTTACAACCACCATACATATGGTTGAACTCTATACATATGTGCATGCTTGTGTGCATGTATACATGCATGTGTGCATGCGCGTGTGTGTGTGTGCGTGTGTGTGTGTGTGTGTGTGTGTGTGAATCACATTTCTCAAAGTTAGCATAAAATCAATGCTTTGAAATAATACTTTTAACATCCATTACATCTAGAAATAGAACACAAGATTCTCAAAAAAATTCAACCCATCAATAATTATGGTTTTATTGAAAGATATCATGTAGTTTGGGACAAATGTTCCCCGTACCTCAAAAGCTCATACAATTTTCTTAGCACAATTCTAAGATATTTAGTGTAACCTTTTTGTTATTTTGTTATACTTTTTTTAATGCAAGACAGTTGTTGTTATGAGTCATCACATAAGGGTTAAATGCATCAATCTTTAAAAATCCTTTTCTAATCATTTTTTGCACAATGTTGAATGTAACATTAGTTTCATCATAGTGCAATTAAATTATCCTTTTACTGCAAGATAAATAAGAAAATTGACAGTATAAGACTTGCATTTCAATCCTTTTAGGAACAACAATTTTATTTGACTTGAAGAACAAGAACAAAAAGCTTATAGCTACATAAACATTTGAAAATGGCCCATCAACTATAGTCCATTGCTAGAACTCTAAATCATCAAGATATGGGCATATGCAATGATAATCACAAAATCCATACTTGTGGCTAAACTCAATTTATAATCAACTTATAGTTAGTATTATTGAAATCTATGTGAGAGCTAATAAGTTTACATCTAGGAAAGAAAATGTTTTAAAATCTCCCATCTTCATCCAACCCATTGTTTTTTTAAAAATAATGTAGTATTTGATTAAAGATTAGTGAAATATATAAATATGCCATAATGTGGTGACATGGCAACATAGAATCACTTTGAAACTTTCAAAAACCTATGAAAAGACCATATACTTGGAGCTCTTTTTACCAAGCTCTCTATAGACCAAGAAAATGTGGTCTTAACAATTGAGGAAATCTATATTGGAGCATTTTCTTTCCAAAAACCTAAGGTTCCTAGTATTCAAAACTTGTTTATCAAGACCATCCTATTGATCTCCCACAACTCTGTTATCAACTCGTTCATGTTGCCAAAGTCACTCAAGAGAGCCCCTATGCAATCAATCTTGCCATAAAATCTTGCATTCTCAACCCATCTCATTGTTTTGCTCCACAAGGGTCAAAAGCCCATTTGCAATCAATCTTGCCATAAAATCCTACATTCTCTACCTACTTCATTGTTTTGTGCCACAAGGGACTTACTTCTTGGCACTCCCAGAACAAATGCTGCAAACATTCCATGTCTTTTGCACAAATGACACATAGGAGATTATCTTCTAGACTTGGCCAACCTCGCCCTAGTTGACCATTTGTTCATGATGGTTTGCCATAAGACTAGGTTGAGATAGCATGATGGGATACAGCCCCACACCCTCCTAACTCTTCTTCTCCATGTTCTCACTCTAACCAAATTAGGATATCTTCTCCTCCAGTGTTCATAAATCTTGAAGACAAAGCAGTCATTCTTCTTCTAAAAATCTTTAATTTTCTTGGCATTAGCGAGTGATACACCTTTCTCAGCACTCAAGAAGCTCATGCATCTTGGTATGTGGGAGGTAGGCCAACCCTCCCTAAGTTTGATTAGTACTCCTTCCAACTAGGTGGCCTCCCTTTCATCTAGCCTATACTATCGACATATATCCTTCATCGAGCAGCAATCTCTAGAGCTTGGGGTTCCCACAAGTCCAAGGCCCACATCCCCCTTCTAAGGCCTTTATTGTGGATATTGCATGCTAGCTTTGAATGGTCTCTTATTGGAAAATATCCATCCTCAAATGCTTCAAGTGATAGCCAAATAACCCTTAGTAGACTTGGGTTGCCCCTCCCATCTTGATTCCCTACCCATTCAGTGTCGTCCACCACCTTCTTCCAATCTCACACCATATTTTAACACATTTCTAAGCCCAATATTCTTATTGGGAGTCCTTCACAAAATTATATGTCAGACCATTTGAGGTCCTGCTCATGACCACCAAGGATCTTACTCTTGGCCAACCAATCCCTTACCATTATCACCCATGCATTAGGAAAAAAATGAACTCACAAATGGGACTTTTAGCCCCCCCTGTCCTCCTTAAAACAAGGAAAAGAGGAGAGAAGAATAGTAAAATAATCCTCCTCTCTCTCCACTTTTGCAATCTCGTTTTGCCTTTTTTATATAATCTACAAAGATATACTCAGATTCCTTCTCTCTCCTCATTGAAGAAGTCTTTTTCAACCAAATTTTGTATTAAAAAAGGAGTTAGTTACGGGAGTGTGGTGCTTTGTTTTCACTGCAAAATGATTAGTAGATTCGAGGTAATTGATTTTTTAATCGAGAATAAGGAAAATGAAATTTCAAAGTTCCTTTTAAGATATTTTGGGGATTTTTTATATCCTAGCTTTTGGTCAAAAAACAAACCAACTAGTCAAATTTTGTGTTTTTGGGAGATGTTTTTGGAGGCACAATAGAAATATCTAAAATACAAAAAGTCTTGGACATCCCTACCCTCTGAGCTATTTCCCCCCATGTCTATACTCTCTCATGGCTCTATTGTGACCTCTTTTATGTGTTTATGCAACCTTCATTAACAGAGTGAATTACCTACACCCTCCTTTCCCTTGGCACCTTTGTGTGCCTCTCTGTGCATCTCCGCTCTACCTCTTGTGACAACCAAGTAAGCTCTCCATTTCTATTAATAGTAAAATGAATACATGAAAGAAGGAGCTACATATTGAGATAGAGATTGAATGTGCCCCATTATTCAAAAGAACCCAGCGTACCAATGTCAACCCTCAGGTTTTGCAGAGTTACAATCAAATGGGATCGAAACATGTGGATTTGTGGGTTGATGGGGGAATCTACCCAATTGACCCCTTAAACAATAGACCTCCAACTTTCTCAAGAATAAAAAATTTGCTGAAGTATGTGTGCGAGGGTGAAAATGGGTTATTGGTTATACTAGGCGGCTCAATGATCAGGCATTCAAAGTATTTACAACTTGCTAGGCAACCATAAAAAATTGCCATGATGTGATCGCTGCACATCAACTTCATATACAACAGCTCATAGGACAAGTGGTACAACTGAATGACACTGTAATTCAACAAAACAATCAAATTATTTCAATGCAGGATACTATCCATGACATTGGTATCTCATATGAGGAGGCAAAGGCACAATTGGAAGACTTGAGAAAGATCAACAACAAGCTAACACATGAGCGCAAACGAAAGAAGAAGCCAATCAATGAGTTAATTATGAATAGTGGCCAGTGGAAGCGACGTATCAAAGCATGTAAGATAGCTCAGAAAGAGAACCTAGGTGATGGTGAGGTTGGATCGTGTATTAGCAGATTTCTAAAGGCAAGTACATTGGAAAATGCTTTGAGCAATTGTAAGTTTAAGGCTGTGAAGGAAAAGGTGATTGAGTGCACATTAAAAGATGTGTCAAATGAGTTCTCAGCTGTGGATGCACAATCTATTTGTGACAGGGCCAGCATTAGCACAACGACTTACTCAAAGATATTCAAAGGTGTGAAGGCTGGATTTGGTCATGTGCTGAAGAGAAATAGAATCGTGCCTCTTCCTGAACCTTCAAAGTTAATAGAGGCCCGATGGCAACTTAATGCAAAGGTTTTGGAGTTGATAGGAGATCCCATGCATGTTCAATGTGTGGAAACACTAAAGGTTGGGACCAAAAATGCATATGAGGTGAAGTTCACCGAACTCAATAATTACTATTTAGATTCGAATAAGGTGCAATCAGCAATGGTAATGTACTATAATATGTCAGTTGAGGAATGTAATGGTAAATTACAATTTGTTATAAAATTAGATGAAAGTGAGGTCATCAAAGGAGTAAAGCTTGAAAGAGTTAGTGTAACTCTGATGAATAGAGCTTTACAATTCGTCAAGAATAACCCAGGGAACTTTAGTGTTTAATTTGAGCGCCATGTGTGGCGGCTCACTGCATTTGAAGTTCCTAAGGAAACATTTGAGGTGTTGCAGCTATTCTTTATGCACACAAGCATTCCAAGCATCATTGATCGTCAGGAACATGGTGAGATGCTCTCGGTTGAAGGGTATGGTCAATACTTGGTTGAATGGCATCTTGCATGAGACTTGAAAACTTTAAAATGCATATGTGGAATCTCCAATGGTGCAAATACAAAGAATCCATGCCTATATTGCTTGACAGAGAGGGTGGAAGGAAAGGATGGAAAGAAGAACTAGCAAAAGGTGACAAGTGTTGCACCGACGTGCAATAGAGAAGATCCCACTTGGAAGCCCATCTTCAACATTCCCTTGGATCGTATTCACATTTGTTCATTGCATGCTTTTGTCAGAATCACGAAGAAACTTGTATATGAATACATTTGCTTTACTTATAGGATGCAACCAGAAAAAGAAGCCATTGCAATGTGTAGGAATGTGGAGCGAGTGCTATCAGAAATTGGGCTACATAAGCATCAAGTGACGATTGAAAAAGATGAGAAGAGATCAGGAAAATCTGGTAACTTGCCAAAAAAGCCTTGCTTTGGAGGAGCAAAGGCTAGGAAGTTTCTCTCAGTACCCATCAATGAGGAAGGGAATGTCATGGTTCGTAGGCCACATGACTACGATGGGTGGAAAAATTTACATTTTGCAGTTCCTAATCGAAGTAATGGAGGAAAAACAAGATTGGCCAAAGCTAAGGTTTGGATAAATCTTAACAAATTGGCTCCCTTACTTCGCAAGTTGGTGTTTAACAATGAAGATAGCAAGAATTTATCAATGTTGTGCATAACTTCTATGAAAAAATGGTGGAAGCATGGGGCAAAAGCTCTATCACACATTACATGGTGCGTACTAAGTTAATATTTTAAAATTGTATGAATTGTATAAACTATTGAGCATAGTTTTACTCATGTGTGATATGTGTCTTTGTAGCATATCCTTGAGGCACATGGGCCATACTTTGAAAAGGGAAGCATTGGAATTTGGTCCACACAAGGGATGGAAAATTCACATTGGATAGCGTGTGGTGCATATCAAAGAAAAAATGATCATGGTGGAGGGGTGAATGGTAGCAATCCAATGATCCAATTGCTATCTTGGTGATATAGGATTATAGTAGCGGATGAAGCTAAACTCTCGTAAATGAGAGCAAATGAAAGTGATGATGAATCGGCTGCAGACATGATGGAATCACGTCGTGTCACTAAAAGAGTGCATTATGAAGCCTCAAGTGCCAAAGAAAACCATGCCAACTGGCTAGAAACAAGGCTTCGACAAGGCAACAAATGGGTTCGAAAAGAGCTAAGATAGTAATATGAATAATGTGAGTCAATGTGAATGCAATTCCTAGTCTAAGAGAGAAAGAGAGAGTGTGCATCTATGTGAATGAGTATCACACTTTAGGGTTATATAAAAGAGGGTTTCACTTTCTATCTTATTCATTGAGTTCTCACATCTCTTGTGTAGGAAAAGTGACTGGGTCTAAGTCAGTTGCAAATAAGCTTCTGCTCAGAGCCCCATATCATGTTCTGCCCCTTAGAACATCTACTAGCTCAGATGCCCCCCTTCTCAACCTAATCCACCTTCCTCAAGTCGCCATCACAAGGGTCCTCCTCAGCATCCCCATAAGAAACGCAAGTGGAAGCTAGGTACAGTGGCCTTGAGAGAAATTAGAAGGTATCAAGGTTCTTTTGATCTCATCATTCAGAAGGTGAGCTTCTCGAGACTTGTTCGTGAGATTGTGCAAGACCTCTACCGCACAGAAAGAAGGAGGCGGTTTTTGGTACAAGGTCAGGATAGACTTGATCACTTCACAAAAGAATGTCTTCATGCTCTACAGTGTGCTGCAGAGGCCTTTTTAGTTGACTTGATGACTGATGCTCAATGTTGTGCAATACATGCGAAGCGCATCACTGTAACTCCCAAGGACTTCCAACTTGTAAGAAATCTTCAAGCACTGAAGGATGCATTCGTTCCAATGGAATGAACATAGTTTGCAATGTTATCTTTTTTGGCATAGTGTTATCCTTGTGCATTGGATATATGACTATGTTCTAGTGCAAAACTATTGTATGCGCCCTTAAAATATAAATTAAAAGTTTACACTTGTCCTTCGCTCTCAACTTTGACTGTGCATCTTCGCTGTATTTTCAATTCTTGCTTACAGTTTTTGTTAGCACTGTCAATTTCAATAGGAATAACATGCAAAAATTTGCAATTTCTTATTGTAGACTTTACTCCTAATGCCTCTGTATAGTTTATGTGGTGCGAAGTTTCTAAGGGCCAGTAGTCGCGATGTTGATTTCTCAATTTTCAATCCATCCATAATTTTGGTGTGGGATAATTTTTAAAATACTAAACTGTATCGGAATGCGACAAAACTTCACACTGCACTCATTGGGTGGCCAAGAGCCCAATTTTTTTTTTTTGAAAAAAAGTGCACGCAGACCCCTGGTCCAAAATCTGGCATCTGGAACCACTTTCTTGCCTTTTTTTTTTTTGAAAAAAAAGTGCTTGTAGACCCTTGGTCCGAAGTTTGGTGTCTGGAGCCACGAAGTTTCGTCGCATTCTGATACAAAGTTATGGATTTATGATCACACGATGGACAATGCATATGAAGCTCCGTTAACCCGATTTTGGGGTTTAAATGGGTTTAAAGTTCATTCTTCTTCTCATTTTCACATCTTGATTTCTTTGCTTCTTCCATTTTCACATCCCCAACCTCTGTCTCTTCTCTGTCTTGCCCTCCTTGCATGGCATAGACCAAGCAAGCATGTCATCATTTTAGCCTCGGGAAGACATCACGCCAAGGCTTGCCACTTGGAGCACAAGTGATGGACCTAAAAACGGGCCGGCACTGGCTCATGCACTAGCCGGGCCTCGTCACTACGCACAAGACAACCCCTCCGCCTCGCGGCCAGGAGAGTCTATCAAAATCTCTACCTTCCTAAACATTGCATTTGTAATACGTTGTAGTCCAACTGATCCTAACCCAATATTACTCCTCAAAGGGAGTCCCTTTCACATAGCCTAAAGGCTCGAATCACACACACATGGGGTTCCTCCTACGGCTGAATGCCGTCAACCCTCTGCGACTCTCCTACACCTTAGGGATTGGCCCCTCGATGTGTCGCTCAATATATAAACATTTCGCACAAAAGTCCACTCAAGGTACCATTTAATCGTATATAGGAATGTACCATTGTCCTTACTTCTCTTTTCCCTAGACCCCACGACTAGCCTATGGCTTAGGGTGCCCTGTCTCTCACTCAACGTGGGTCAATGTCGTAATGAAAACAATTGCTGTGCATCCAGGATTTCTGATACCTTTAAATATTTCCATGATTTATGCATAGTGTGGATGCCAAGTGCTCAAACAATTATGAAATCAATATTGTGCACAGGTGGAAAACATCCTTTGAATGACTTCCAATTACCGTTCTTATGCGGCGTTGCACGAACCTAGCACCAAGGAAACCCTCGTGCTACTAGGCTCTTATTTCATAATTATTATCCGTCCTAAATGCTATGCATAGAAATTAGCAACTTTTCCATCATCCCACACGGCATTTAGACATATTTCAACTACTCTACCCTTCCATTAATCAAATGTTACCTTGTTGTATGGATTTATAGGGCATTTTGCCATCATTTTATGTATAAAAAGCGGAAAAAACACACTAGAACAAGGAGGTGGGGATGAACCGAGGCAAATCCTCATGCTTCAGTCCCCACAAACATTCACAAACATTGCTCTTATTTATCATTAATTTTCCGCACCCAAAATGCATTTTTCTCCTATTTTTAGTGATTTCTCTATTTTCCTTCTATTTTTCCTTATTTTTTGCATTATTTTATTACTGAAAATTCAAAATAGATTATGGGCTGTGGCCCTTAGTTCCTTCTTGCAGCAAAATTGAAGATTTAGTTGGTGTTCCTATTCATTTTTCCATTTTTATGCCCAAAACCATCATTTTCCCTTGATTTTCCATATTTTATGTGTTTTAGCATATTATTTTGAACCACAAGATGCATATTTTTCTGATTTTCTGATTATGACCAGCAAGAACTCATGGAAAACAGCCACATAAACAATTTTTAGCCCACATGAACAACATTTTATCAATCAAAAGCCATGAAATCTCAAATTTCCTTTGAAAATTTTGAATTACCGCTTATTTGCGTGTTTCGGGTTTCATGTCCATGGCTGCAAATTTGGAAATCAGCAGCACTTCATGTCCAACACAATCACAAATCACCATTTCCAGCCTGTGGAGCAATCCGATCCATGCCGGACAAGCCTCCATCATTCTTTCTTGTTCCTTTTTCTTTCCACATGAACTTGCCTTTAGAAGAGAGAGAGGGAGGAGAGAGAAAGACTGAAATCAGAGAACTTCAAAGAGAGCATCATTCGACGGGCGAAGGGCGGCGAAATGATTGGCATCCAGGAGGGAATGAGGGGCAATGATGATTGATAGGGGTTGTTTGCAGGCAGGAGGGAGCACCATAATCCATGGAGCGCAAATTTCGGTGCCTCCTGTCCACGCCTTCTCTCCACGTTTTTTTCTCCATCTACTACATGAAACTTTCATGCTACATTAAAAATTGGGCTTCCAAGGGTCACTTGCCCATTTTGGCCAAATTTTGTCCACCTCTTCGTATCTTGACCGGTTTCTTGGCCATTTCCCTGTCCGGACTCGGAATTGAGCTCTGAAAAATCCTGGGCGTCCGGCTTAGCATCCCGCATTGGCCAGTAGCTCGTGTCAACCCGCACGACTGTCTGAAAAATTATGAAAAATCAACAAGTGTCGCTCGGGCGCCTTTAAAGCACTTTGACGCTTAAAATCGTCCTAGATCGAGCCGCCGCCTTTGACGGTGAATATTTACCCCTTGATATTCATAATTTTAGCTATTTTTAAGCACTTCATGGCACCTAAATTCCACTCTCATTGGCGACCACGGGATAGGGCGACTCAGCCCATTGAATCCACGAACATATCTGCACATAAACAACCAAAGAAGCATCAAGCTGATACAAAACAAATATATAATAAAACTCAGCACAATGCTCCCTCTACCCCTGGACAGAACCAAGGCATGACATCCACAAGGAGTAGGCCTAGCATCATCTAATAAAAGAGGTGAAGTGAGTCACTAACCAGCTGCTCCAACACAGCCAAACTAAAAAACCTATCAAAGAGGTTGCCCTAAGTGGTAGTCTGCACTACTTACCAACTAAAGACAACACAACTAGGAGCTCCTACAAGGCAAGGACTCCTATAGCCTGATCAAAGAGTATTTTCTGTCAGTACATTTCTTCTTTTAGGGTTGTTATTGGATGAACATACTTGGGCATGTAAAAAGGAGGGAGCTAAGCGTAGTGACCCAAGGAGAACAGGGCATCGGCCTCAGGACCTGTCTCGGCACCCAAGAACCTACCAAGCCCTCGCAAGGCGACACTGAATCCTTTTTTAACGCTCACTTTTATTTTTGCTCCAACCTTCCTTGTTTTATCATTCTTTTTTCCAGCAAGAAGCCACCCCTAGGAAGACAAGGTATCGGCCCCAGGTCTGACTCGTCCCCAGGAACCTACCAGGCCTTCGCAAGGCAATGATCAACTGCCTATATATTTTCATTTCATTTCTTGTCTTGGGATAGGGGTTAGAACCCCTTTTTACACACCTTCGTATTTATATTCATCTTCTAGGATGTACAGAGTTCCTTGGCATCAGGATTATTAACTTCTGGCATGCTTCTCTAACTGCCTCACTACTAATAAGAACTCCTAGAATGGCTGCCTAGCAGGCTAGCAAAACAGGGCCACTAGGACTTCCTTCGAAAACAGGTCTTTTGATGCCTAACAATGTCTTTACAGGAGGCAATGACTACTCCGACCTCCCTCAAACATACTTAGCCTAAACCTGGGACTTCATGCCTTGGTTGCCGGTCCCCAACAAAAATGTATCCCCTCGACAGGTACAAATACACATATAACAGGAAAGAAAGGTACTCGTAAAGGAGAGATATCACCTGGATTGGCCACAAGAAGCTTCCATCGCAGCGCGACAAAGGCTCCCTTCAAGCTTGCCTTCAAACCTGTCTAGCACATAACTTAAAACAAAAACCCAATTAAACGCACCTGCACTAGACATGCAAATGGCCCTCTTGGCCTAATGAAATGCAACACTTCACTACAAAATTGAATCGGCCCTCTTGGCCTAATGAAATCAAACAATACTACGCATAACATCCTCCTGGAAACAACTATGATAGACATCAAAGCATACCATTCCCAGGGGAACAGGGCTCGTAGCCCTAAACTAGGTGCATTAAATTATGACCCATCCCTCCTGCGTATATCGCAAGAGGTGTTCGCATCACATGTCGTCTAATCAATTTATGGGTCCCAGATAATAAAGGCAGATGAGTCTCGCTTACCCTCTGCATCACCCAAATCAACCATCGTCTACCAAAGAGGGCATTTTCAGAAAGCATACCCCACAAACGACCGGGTCATGTCTCACCATCAATAGATATATCGGGACAAGGGCCACAATTAAAGAAGAGGTCTTCTTCATATGCAAAATTAGCCAAAGAATCGGCAAACTGATTCCAATTCCGTGGAATCAGCTGAAAAGACACTCTATCGAATTCGTCTAGTAGGGTTATGGCAGTATGATGGTACATGCAAAGGATGGGGTTTGGTACCATGTATGTCCCATTGAGTTGATTTAAAACCAACTGAGAGTCCCCTTTCACCAATAACTGGCGGATACCACCCTTCTTGGCAATATTCAAACCCATAATCAGGGCTTTGTATTCTGCCATATTATTGGTAAAATTCGCCCCGAGATAAGCAGTTAACTTCATGACAATGCGTTGTCAGGGGTCTCAGATGACAACTCCTACACTTCCTTTTTTGCATGCACCCCTGGACGCCCCATCAAAGTACAAGGTGTATGTCCATAAAGGGTTTACATATCCCGCCATCCGGAACTCTACTCGTAATTATGGTAATCGAAATTCAGAATATTCAACGGGTGGACTGTAGGCTCCATCCCTCCATCATCATTGAATTCAACAGGGATGCTCGTCAAAATTTGTAGGCAGTGATGGCAAAAGACCTTGATCTCCCAAATAAATGCCCCGCCTTCTTGCTCAATCACCTTGTATCCTTTTCTCCACCAAATGAGCTTTCCCTGATGATACCTCTGTTCCAAATATGGGTGTTCTAAATAAGGGATCAGACGACCCATCAACCTCTATCACGATTTTCTTGCAGATGTTTGATTGATCTCGCCTAGACCTGCAAGGCAGTCATATCATCAGTGCAATCAGAAGTAATAAGGTTTAATCTTATTAAGATTAACCTTATTTTTAAATTCTATCCCCTCAAGGTTAGCTAACAAGACTGTGGATTTATTCTTTCCCATTCTAACGATCCTATAGGGCCCATCCCATTTGGGCTCTAGCTTGCCTGGAAATAATTCACGTCGTGCATCATAATACAGAACAAGCTGTCCTTTCTTGAAGGTGTATTTCTTGGCTTTGAGGTCGTGTAGCTGCTTCATTCGGCGCTTCGCCACTTCTTGGTGCAATAAGCTCTGCCACTTAAGCTCATCTAAATGTGCCAGTGTCGTCAAGCGCTCAAAAAGTGCGTCTTCATCGCTCAAAGAATGATTGATGGCAAACCGAATAGTCGGCATCTCAATTTCTAAAGGCAAGACACACTCCTCCCCATATACTAACTTGAACGGGGTATGGCCAGTGGCTCGTTTGAAGGTCGTATTATAAGCCCACACTGCCACGTATAACTTTTTATCCCAATCCCGTTTCTTTTCTGACACAATTTTGGACAGGATGCCCACAAGCTGCTTGTTGGTGCTTTCAACTTGCCCATTGGCTTGCGGATTATATGGGGTTGTCTTGTTATGCTTGATTTTCCACATCTCTGTCAAACCTTTAATCACCTTATTCAGGAAATGGGTTCCGCGGTCCGACACTAATTCTTTCGGCGGACCAAACCGGCATATTATCTGCTCTAAAAGGAAACTAGCAGTTTCTTTAGCATCATCTTTCCTTGTTGCACGTGCTTCTGACCACTTTGTGAAGTAGTCAGTTGCTACAATGACATACCTCTTTTGCGTAGTCGACGACGGAGTAATAGGACCCACAAAGTCTATTCCCCACTTCTCAAATGGAAGTATCGCCATAATAGGGGTGAGTGGTCGTTTTCTATTCTCTTGACTGTCATGTCATTGACAAATATCACATCTCTTAACATACGCAAATGCATCCTGGAAGATGGCAGGCCACCAATAACCTGCTCTTAAAGCCTTTTGTGCTGTAAGCTGTCCAGCAAAGTGGCCACCGCAAGCAGAATCATGGCACTCTTCCAAAATGAATGGCACCTCGTCAGGCATCACGCACCGGCGATAGATATCATCAACCCCTTGCCGATATAATGTACCTGCGATCAAAGCAAACTTTAACGCTTGCTGCCTAATTTTCCTTCTCTCAGCTCTAGATAATTTGGATCCCGCCTCTCCTGTTGATAAATAATGCGTTATTGCAGCATACCAGGAGGGAATAGATGCCGTATCTATTTTAAATAACGACTCCATGTCACTACCTTCAGCCACAGATTCTTTTGGCTCCCCAAAGTCCACAAGACATTCCACGATGCCTTGCAACCTTGGTGGCTTACTCCTGGTTTCATAATCAAATTCCTGCAAAGTGATCAACCACTTTGCCAGACGATCAGGCGGCTGTAGCTTATTCAACAATAATCGAAGCCCCTCCGCCTTCGTATAAAGCACGACTTTCTCATAGAGAATATAATGCCTGAATTTCTTGGTTCCAAAGACCATCGCCAGACACAATTTCTCCATGTAGGTATAATTGATTTCGGATACCCCCAGCTTTCGACTAGCAAAAGCAATCGGGTGGTAACACTTCTCTTCCCAAATTTGGGCTAAACAACAGCTGATACTATACATGGTGGCTGCTGAAAATATATAGAACACCTCACCTCTTTTAGGTGCTTTTAAAACGGGCGCTCTTGCTAGCTCTTGTTTCACATCCTCGAATGCTACCTTACAAGGGTCACCCCATACAAACGAACAGCTAAAGGACAATAAATTTGTAAGCGGCAACGTTCTTTCTGCTAAGGCGTTGATGAATCTACGATAGTAACCAACCGAAGACAGAAAGCTATGAACCTCTTTCGGAGTGCGTGGTGGACCCATGGCAACTATAACTTTAACCTTCTCGGGGTCTGTCGCAATTCCTACCGAACTGACCACATGACCCAGCAACAGCCCATAAGGTACCCCAAAAACACACTTCCGTGGGTTTAGGGCGATGCAAAATTGTCTACAGTGCTCAAAGCATTATCTTAAAATGATCAACGGCCTTCCTCTCACGGTGGCGGCCCCTAAGTCATCAATAAACACCTTCAACTCTTCAGGGGATATGTCACCGAATGTCTTATCTGCTGTTCGTTGCCACGAACCAGGCACATTGCATAAACCAAAGGCCATCACATGGTACGCAAAAGTACCAAATACAGTGATAAAAGTTGTTTTCAACTTATCCTCTTCTGCAATTGCCATTTGGTTGTATCCTGCAAAGCAATCCATAAATGAATATATCTCCCTACCCGCTAATTGATCCAAAATCTGGTCAATAAATGGCAACGGGTAGTAGTCCTTAACTGTTTGCTTATTCAGCTCCCTAAAGTCTACACATAATCGGATTTGATTATTCTTTTTCTTTCTAATCACAACCGGCGAACACCATTCCGTGTGTTGCACAGGAAAAATCAAACCCGCTTTTCGAAGCTTCTGTAACTCTTCAAATAGGCCGTCCCTCAGTTCGAAAGGCATACGCCTTACTTTCTGCCGTACAGGACGACTGCCCTCTTTCAACGGAATTGTATGAACAGCAAGACTAGGAGGGATGCCTCTCAACTCATCATAACTCCAGGCAAAGATATCACGGAATTCCTGGATCAAGGCCACATAGTCCTCCCTTTCTACTGAGATGAGCATAGAACCTAATTTGATTGGCCGCGAATCATCAGGCGTACCAAGGTCTAGCTCGATAACATCTGCATCTCTTATACAATCTTGGCCCTCTATCGGCTCATTCAAAGTGATCTGATAGATGTCTTCCGTGGTTGATCCCTCCTTGGACTCATCACTCGATGATATCTCCCTGGCAGATAAATCTTCTAATGTCTCCAATTCTGTAGAAGATAGAGGAGCTCTCTCACTCTACGGGGACTCAGGATAAGCATCAACCACCACACGCTGGCACCTCTACCGAATATTAGCCGACCGGCGGGTATATCCACTTGACAGTCCGCTTGCAAGATCCAAGGTCGTCCGAGTAATACTTGGTAACTTGGACGGCCTGCAAAACGAATCACCCTAAAGTCCAACAAGCATTCTACATTGGCAACAGTGACATGGACCTTAGTAATGCAGCCTTCCGGCTGTCTCAAATTATCATCTGCCATTCTGAGAATTGTGGAGGAATCTTTCTGGATCGCAAGACCCAACCGTTCCATCAGTTCAAAACTCATAATGTTAACAGATGATCCTGTGTCGACAATGGCATAGTCTACTAATATCCCATCGACATAGGCTGCAACCCTTGGGCAATGCTTCTCAGCATGCTCGAACCAATCATCCCCAACTCGCGCAATACCCAAAGGTTCTACGATATACCCGATACGTAAAATCTTTCTAAATTCCTTGCGTACTCCTGGGGAAAGCTTAATAAGCTGTAAGAGATTCACATCCGGCTTGACTTCGCAAAGAGAGCTCGCCAAATCGAATTCATGATAGTTTGATAGAGCTCGCTTTTCACACCAAACCATTCGCTCTTTAGGTCGCTGAACCGGCTTTATTGCCTCTTTTTTAACTTTCACCTTCTTCTTTGGTGGTTCCTTATCGGCTTTACTTTCTACGGGCTTCAAAGGTCCCCCTTCCATGGCAGGATCCAAAACTTGCGTTCCTTTGTCGCCTTGTTTAGGGTTTCCGTCGACCGGCTTATCCTTGTCGGCTTCTCTACCCTTTTGACCTCTTGTAAGAATAGCTCGCAGATTAGAGGTTTCAGCATCGTTAACGCGTATAGCCTCAATCAAACTAACCCCACTACCACTTGGTAGCTCCTCCACTGTAGTCTTTGGTCGTTGAAGTATTTGTTTAGGCCCGTCTTCTCGCTGGGAATCATTTCCTTGGGCACGATGATTAACAGGCCCTGGTTGCCAACTACCACACTGGAGGGAACTGATCTTACTCCAGCAAGTAGCTGCTAAATGGCTGGATTTTCCACAAATGTCGCACTTAACATTTGGGCAATTTCTTGGATAGTGCTGCCCACCACACCATTTGCAACTAAACCTCGACGGTGCACCCTCCTCTGGGTATCTACTTCCTATCAAATTTTGTTGTTTTTTAAGGAAATTGACATCCATGGCTATTCGTCGATACTGCTTCGTAATCACGTCGGTATAATGCTTCATCATGTCCTTAACCTTGCCAAGAACATTGGAAGAACTCGACTCATAGCCTTGGTCATTACCATGTCGTTCCATCGGCCTAACAATTCGATTAGGCACAGGTTGTTGAGCCACAGGTATACTGTTAGAATTGACCGCCTGGCCTCCACCATTTGGAGCCATTTGACTGCCCGTAGGCATCGACATGCTAGGGGAAGCTGGTAATAAAGGGACATTCTGCATCATGTTTCCTCTCCCATTAGGGTTAGCCATCGCTATCCCTTGGCCACTACTGCCATTGGTCATTGCCATATTGTTTCCCAATACTAAACCCATATTCGAATTGCCTCAAGAAACATAGGCTGCTTGTAGTCAGGATTCCACCTCTTGTGCTCGTGTAATGGCAGTATCTATATCCCCCAAGGGGACACTACTCAACTGCAATTGGATATTAAAGTCCAAACCATGTAGGAAATACTGCAATTGGGCAGCTGCGGGGATAGGAATAGAGGTGTCCAACTTACGAAAAACCTCTTTTATTTTCTTTGCATAAGCACGAATATCCTCGTGTGGTTCTTGGCGGGTCACGTTGAGTACACGCAACCAATATTGCCCACCCCTTTCAGGGGCAAACTCCCTTCGAAAAGCTCCATAAAATGAATCAATATTCAATATGGTTCCGGCTTCTAAACCATGATACCATATGGCGGCTCTTCCTTTGAGAGTCATGTTGAAGAACATCATTAAATGTCCTTCTTCTTGAATGCGACAGTTAAACATCAGTTTTTGAAACTCCCTAATGTGGAGTTCCGCGTCTTCCTCAACTAGCCCATTAAAAATGGGTAGCGGGTAACCTAGAGCCGGCAAATCCGTCGTTCCTGCTGGAATTGCAATAGGTTGCACCATGATGAGGATTGGATTTGCACTAGGAATAGGGGACGGTGGGGTTACACCTCTCGTACTTGATGTAGACTGGCTTATGGCAGAAAGGGGAGCACTAGAGCTTCCACCTTCTCCTAACTTGCTGCTTGTGGCCCCAAGACCACTAGATCCACTCCCTCGTAAGAGTTCAGCACCGCTACACTTAGGGGAATATCTCCTAAAAATTTCAGCACGTCGCCTAGCTCTTTCGTCTCTTTCTTGCTTTTGGATTTCTGCTAGACGATGCTTATCAATAAATAACGGATCAATCTCAGTATCCTTTGGCATAAACTGCTAGTTGGTCCCTAGACAACCAAGATTCGAGGACCGCCACTTTTAAGTGGCCCCCAGCAGACGCACCACTGATGGACCTAAAAACGGGCCGGCACTGGCTCATGCACTAGCCGGGCCTCGTCACTACACACAAGACAACCCCTCGGCCTCGCGGCCAGGAGCGTCTATCAAAATCTCTGCCTTCCTAAACATTGCATTTGTAATACGTTGTAGTCCAACTGATCCTAACCCAATATTATTCCTCAAAGGGAGTCCCTTTCACATAGCCTAAAGGCTCGAATCACACACACATGGGGTTCCTCCTACGGCTGAATGCTGTCAACCCTCTGCGACTCTCCTACACCTTAGGGATTGGTCCCTCGATGCGTCGCTCAACATATAAACATTTCGCACAAAAGTCCACTCAAGGTACCATTTAATCATATACAGGAATGTACCATTGTCCTTACTTCTCTTTTCCCTAGACCCCACGACTAGCCTATGGCTTAGGGTGCCCTGTCTCTCACTCAACGTGGGTCAATGTCGTAATGAAAACAATTGCTGTGCATCTAGGATTTCTGATACCTTTAAATATTTCCATGATTTATGCATAGTGTGGATGCCAAGTGCTCAAACAATTATGAAATCAATATTGTGCACAGGTGGAAAACATCCTTTGAATGACTTCCAATTACCGTTCTTATGCGGCGTTGCACAAACCTAGCACCAAGGAAACCCTCGTGCTACTAGGCTCTTATTTCATAATTATTATCCGTCCTAAATGCTATGCATAGAAATCAGCAACTTTTCCATCATCCCACATGGCATTTAGACATATTTCAACTACTCTACCCTCCCATTAATCAAATGTTACCTTGTTGTATGGATTTATAGGGCATTTTGCCATCATTTTATGTATAAAAAGCGGGAAAAACACACTAGAACAAGGAGGTGGGGATGAACTGAGGCAAATCCTCATGCTTCAGTCCCCACAAACATTCACAAACATTGCTCTTATTTATCATTAATTTTCCGCACCCAAAATGCATTTTTCTCCTATTTTTAGTGATTTTTCTCTATTTTCCTTGTATTTTTCCTTATTTTTTGCATTATTTTATTACTGAAAATTCAAAATAGATTATGGGCTGTGGCCCTTAGTTCCTTCTTGCAGAAAAATTGAAGATTTAGTTGGTGTTCCTATTCATTTTTCCATTTTTATGCCCAAAACCATCATTTTTCCTTGATTTTCCATATTTTACGTGTTTTAGCATATTATTTTGAACCACAAGATGTATATTTTTCTGATTTTCTGATTATGACCAGCAAGAACTCATGGAAAACAGCCACATAAACAATTTTTAGCCCACATGAACAACATTTTATCAATCAAAAGCCATGAAATCTCAAATTTCCTTTGAAAATTTTGAATTACCGCTTATTTGCGTGTTTCGGGTTTCATGTCCATGGCTGCAAATTTGGAAATCAGCAGCACTTCATGTCCAGCACAATCACAAATCACCATTTCCAGCCCGTGGAGCAATCCGATCCATGCCGGACAAGCCTCCATCATTCTTTCTTGTTCCTTCTTCTTTCCACATGAACTTGCCTTTAGAAGAGAGAGAGGGAGGAGAGAGAAAGACTGAAATCAGAGATGTTCAAAGAGAGCATCATTCGACGGGCGAAGGGCGGCGAAATGATTGGCATCCAGGAGGGAATGAGGGGCAATGATGATTGATAGGGGTTGTTTGCAGGCAGGAGGGAGCACCATCATCCATGGAGCGCAAATTTCGGCGCCTCCTGTCCACGCCTTCTCTCCACGTTTTCTTCTCCATCTACTACATGAAACTTTCATGCTACATTAAAAATTGGGCTTCCAAGGGTCACTTGCCCATTTTGGCCAAATTTTGTCCGCCTCTTCGTATCTTGACCGGTTTCTTGGCCATTTCCCCGTCTGGACTCGGAATTAAGCTCTGAAAAATCCTGGGCGTTCGGCTTAGCATCCCGAATTGGCCAGTAGCTCGTGCCAACCCGCACGACTATCTGAAAAATTATGAAAAATCAACAAGTGTCGCTCGGGCGCCTTTAAAGCACTTTGACGCTTAAAATCGTCCTAGATAGAGCCGCCGCCTTTGACGGTGAATATTTGCCCCTTGATATTCATAATTTTTAGCTATTTTTAAGCACTTCATGGCACCTAAATTCTGCTCTCAACAAGGTGGAGGATCCTCAAGTGCAACAACAGGTGCTCCCCGTAGAGCACAAGGACCACCACAGAAGAAGAGGAGATGGAAACCGAGCACTGTCGCTCTTCGAGAGTTAAGGAGAATCCAATGCGGATACGAGCTTCTCATCCCAAAAAGTTCTTTTCATAAAGTTGTTCGAGAAGTCATGCAAGACTTGGAGCTGAAAGGGATGTGAAGATTTTGGGCATGAGTGTAGGATGGTCCACCAGCAGGAAGATGGAGTGCTGTAGCCATGGAGGCCCTACAAACCATTGCAGAGGGGTTTCTCATCGACTTGTTCGATGATACACAGATTGTAGCCATCCATGCAAAGTGTGTTACAATCACAAACAAAGATATGAACTTTATCATTCGGCTTCAACACGGCAAGGGGACCTCGCCATAGTTTACTAGATTAATGATGCAAGGTTTGTAATGGGTGTTACAGTGCCATAACATCTTGGAAGCCCAAAAAATTTTGTACTCTGCCACATTGGAATATTTATTTATATATACATAATATCTCGTGCGATGTGTACTGAATTCAAATAATTGAGTAAAGTTGTTTTGTTTTGTTTCTTGAAACGCATGACTCTTAATTTTTGTTTAACATACGAACACATCAAAAGTAGTAATACGAACACATCAAAAGTAGTAATACATACTGAATTATGTTAATATATGCGGATGCATCATTCACGTACCACACATTATCGTCACACTTACACAATCGCAAGTGCAGTACTACGCGTTGAATTATGTTAACGTATGCGAATGCATCATTCACGTACCACATATTATCGTCACACATATACGAACCACACATTTATTTAATAAATATTTATTTGTAGGGACAAAGTAAAGTATCTTATATTCATCAAGAAAAATACATGTGATGGTTGTTAGTGATGGTAGATACAAAAAGTTGATAGCCAATAAGAACTCTCAATTGTTCCTTGGCTTTTTCTTCGGTGGAGAGGAGGGGCCAGCTTCCGATGAAAATATAAGTTCCTTTTTTGCTTCAAAAATAATGTGCTCCCCCTTCAGCTCTTTCTCCAGGAGAAGCGGATCTGACACTTTAGCGAGGTCGCCTAATGCCGCAAGCACATAGATAGCTCCACCCCGCGTTTGATCAAACAAATAAAGAAGCTTTGACCGCTTGATTAGCACCACCTTCTCTAACCTAGATGTCACAAGTATTGCTCGAAAAGCTCCAAACTTGGTCAAAGCTCGAATTTTCATAATTATTTCTTGCCCTCCTGGTGAGCACTTCTTATGGAAAACCACCAAATCTGTAACAAGGTTACCGATATACTCCTTAAGAGCTGAATCCTTGTGTTGGTTTGTATGTCCTTGCCTTGATGCAAAGTCATCTATATACAGTATGTCTTGAATGAGAAAGTCAAATCAAACAATATATTTAGCGACTAACCTAGAGTTATCAAAAAGTGATGAAACTTGATGGTAGGGTGCGTTGGGTCCCTGGAGTCCACAGGTGAAATCTTTGCCAAAAATGATGCCTGTAGTTGCCCTATCCGAAGTCGTCTAGTGTCTGGGGCCACTTTCTGGGCCAAAAAGTGGCCCCAAACACCAGACTTCGGACAGGGCAGTTGCAGGCATCATTTTTGGCAAACAGAAAGTGGTCCCAGATACCAGACTTTGGACAGGGCAGCTGCAGGCATCATTTTTGATAAAGATTTCATCGCTGGACTCCAGGGGACCCGACACACCCTACCATCAAGTTTCATTGCATAAAAATATATGGTAGTTAGAAATCTCACCTTCTCTGGATCATCTTGTATCTTCATTTCCTTGTGTGTTAGGGAGGCACCTCTTTGGGCAGAGGGATCTACAAACTCCTTGGTAGGAAGATGGGGCCTTGGTCCGAACAAATCATGTTGTAATGCTTCAAATTCAGCATCAGGCACAAGGTGATCTTCTTCAACCGAGGTTATATGCTCCTGTGCTACTATGATCGCACTCACAGTATCTAAGCTTGTGTCATCATATCTTTCAATCTCTGCCATTGTTGGATGCACATCCATATAATCATAATCGATCAGGGCTTCTATTGAATCCCTGACTAGGATAGAAAATAGCTCTTCTTCCTTTATTTCCAAGTATTGCAGTACATGTGATAAAAGTAAGTATTATACACCATCTACTTCAATGGGTGTCAAGGAGGCAAGGTTGGGTTTGTTGACCCATGGTTGTTCTGAAGAAGATGGCACCATGAGAGCCAACCCTTGCTCTGTCACCACTTGATGTTCCTCTTCAACATTTATGAGCTCTTCAATCGGTTCTTTTCCCGTGTATGTGATAGAAACAACATGTGGAGATGTATCTTCATCGCTCTCCTCCTCTAGGGGTGTATCCAATGCAAGGAGGTAAATTGCCAATGCGCAATCACACTCCACGAGATCCAAAGGTGATGTACTTGGTGCACTTCCCATGGGAATAGTGCATACTCTATGCGAAGGATCCACATGGGCCAGGCACCTACTCACCACTTTTTGGTGATTCTTCCATGCCTGAAATACCATGAGCTGTTCTAGAGGCACCCAAGTCATGTCAGATCCCTCGATGGAGTATGTACATGTAGCAATGGTGCTCACAAAGTCTTCCAAAACCTGAAGGGGGGGATCCAGTGATGAGAGCATGCTTTCAAGGTTGAAGTTCTTAGAGATAACCTGGAATATCTCGTCACCCTGGTTGGCAAAGATAGTCTCATGGATCCACTCATCAAAGTGTGCGTGAGCATCCATCGTAGCAGGTAGGAGGGATGTGGTGGATATAAAGAGATGAAGAGAGAAAATGTGAAATGAAACAAGAACTAAACTAGTTCTATCTTAAAAACCTTAAGTTTGAAACCATTAAGGGTTGTTCGCATATGATATTTAGTTATGGCTTTACTTACATCTTTGTAAACTTTACACGCATATGTAAATATGTTGATGTGGAAAGTGTGTAACAAGTGTATAATTTTGCATAAATACCATAATTTTTAAATATTGCAAGTTTGTAAGCGACAATATTCTATTGGCAAAAAAAATCCAAAAATTTACAAGTGTTGGATATTACAACTTGTGGTGTTGGGATTTTTAGGAAGACTCTACAATTTCTAAAATATGTGGAGCCACACACTTTTTGTTGGTAATAGTATCCTTAGCTCGGCTTCGAATTTTCCTACCATCTAGTTTAAAATAGAAGCTAACAGGTGGATTTTGCATTAACATTGTAATTTCGTGGCGCATTATACTCAAGGGAAAATCATCCTCCATTTGCAACACTTGGGGCTCGCGGCCCTCACAAATGACAGTAACATGCACAGCTGCACTTTCACGCATGTCTTGATTAAGACACAACCATTTACCCTTTCTACGATACTTGAACACTAGGCATAAAGTTTGTCGTGCGACAAAGTACCTGTAATTGGAAAGGAAAGTTAGCCAATTCATCCCAAAGTAATATAATAGTCAACTAAGAGAGAAAATCTTTACCTAAAAGCCATGTCCCTTGTTGTGACTCGACACTCCACTGTGTTAGGACTGTGAGTTATTTTTTATGTCCAAGTTTTGCCTAGAATCCTTGATACATATGTCTGCGGAAATTTTTGTGCTACACATGTGCAAAATGTCGCTACTACACAATGGCCATTCTATGCTATTGAGATTTGATATGTGCATATATTCTCGACTCCCCTTGGGTAATATGTACTTGGAGTCATAGAAAAAAACAAGGTCCTCTACGAGTTGCTTAGTTGTATCCCCCTCAAAGAGCAATCTACCAATTTTGAGGTGGTAACACTTAAAAGAACCAATGAAACTCTCAACATTTTGCCACTCACAGCAATTCGAAGGGTATACTTTTGTAAATACAAGACAAGTTGTTACATAGGTATCATGAAAGTTCTCATTCTCAATGAGTTACAAATACTTACTGTTTGCAATGTTTCGTTGAAAGGGCACAGTGGGCGCAATGTGTATTTGTTTTTGCATGAATACATGTTGTACAAACGCCTCTGTTACAAGGTGAGAATCAACTTTCCTTTTTCTGAGAGCTAAAATTTTACCCTTCCAGTGCTTTGATACATTTGCAAATGCAGATGCTTTCACCCTGAAAGCTTCCTTCATACTTGGACGCATATGTACCCAAGATGAGCAATGATACGTATCATGATCCAATTCCCTTCTTCATCTTTTCTGTTACGTACTTCTATCAAGAGAATGCTTGTTCTTCTCTCAGGCATTATAACCTATGCATCAGATGTAAAGACGTATGTATTAACCCCTAAATAATAAGCATTTTAAGTCTGTCCAGTAATCACCAATATTTATACAATTCAACATGGCATTAAGAGATATTTACACTTTTGTAAACAGACATAAACATCAATATCGAAACGCATGTGAATATATACATCAACACAAAGTATAGATTTAATTTCAAGACATCACTTTAATCATACCATTTACATGAAATATAATGAAAAGAATAGCACAAGAATACTCAAAGAATTTTGCCAAAATAAATTTTATTATAATGAAGAGGAGTCTGATTTGACTCAATACATTGTATGAAATGTTGGTATTATAGAGTAGTTGTTACAAGGATAGCAGCCGCATGGCATGCAAATCTTAATAGGCACATTGGATTAACACCTGAGATATTCTAAGACTCAACACATTGTGTGTTATATGGATGATATGATACAAGAGTTTCATGGATCATTGCCAATTGGCATGGAGATCCAAATGGACACATAGGACCAATAAAGAAGAGGATTTTTGAACCATCGACTTCCAGCAGATCCATATCATCCAACACAAAGGAATCACTCACCACATCAAAATAGTTGATGGAGAATTATATGCTTCACCTAAACCTTGTACAATGCCTGCATGTACCAAAAAACACCTGCATGAATCCCTTTTAACAAAAATACTTGTACGAATCCCTTTTAGCAAAAAATATCCAGATAAATGTATGAATAGAAGCAATACAAAACAGGGCCAATTTACTTATAAGCTGATTTGCTGAAGATAAGATTGAATCATTGCTAATCAAAACCCATTGCAAATGATGGACATAAGAAAACATCAATCCCATCAAATATAAAAGTCACTAATTAAATGAATAAATTTTGGCACCACAAAATATGGTAGATTTACCTGTAAATTGAGTTATAGAATCTCTACTCCACCCTGTGTTAAGTGCTGCAACAACAATTGATTCTTAAGTTAGAACTAGCATCAAACCCTATTGTAAAGATAGTAGAAAAGGGATAATGCATAGAGGAAGAAAGAGAGAGTTTGTGTGAATACGCAGGAGAGAGAAAGAAATGAGCACCTATCCAATGTTGCCCAAATTGATCTTTGCAAAAGACAATTTTGCAAGAGTTAGTATTTACATGAAGGTATACTGAAAAAATAGTAGAAAAGAGGAAACATACACAGAGAAAGAGAGAGGGAGAGAGAGATAAGCACTTATGCAATGTCACCCAAAATGATCTCTGCAACAAAACAACAACAAGGGTTAGAACTAACGTTGTGTTATATTGAAAATATATCAGCAAAAAAAAAACCAAACAAAGAGAGAGATTAACACCTTTGCCTCTTGGTCCAAATAAACTCTGCAAGAAAACAATAATTAGAACCAACATCAAATTCTATTGAAAACACAACATAAAAGAGAAACAACACACAGAGAGAGGGGGGAAAGAAAGGAGAGAGAGATGAGCACCTCTGTCTCCTGCCCTAAACAACCTCTGCAATAAAACAACAACAACAATAAGAAACAACATCAAACCCTATTGAAAACATAGCAAACAAGAGAAAATGCAAAGAGAGATGGGCATCTATGTTTTGCCCAAAATCTGGAGCTGTGTGGAGAAGAAAGTGCAGAGGTAAGCAGAACACTCAAAACCCTAATTACTCTCAGCAGGGAGCTTCAATGGAAGCGAAAATTCACGAGTTTAGAGAAGAGAGGGAAAGTGGTATGCTGCTCAACTTTCGGGTCAAACTGATTTCGTGAGAGGAAAAAAAACCAAATTTGAAAATTCTCCAAAAAAAGGGGGGGAAATACAAGGTGAGAGAAACTCAAATTTTGTGTACTATTCATTCTTCCTTTTTTTAATCCCCCACTACCCCTTTTTTTAATAGAAAACCCAAGATTTAGAGAGAAAAGCTTCACCCTCCATGGATGTCAACATCTAGCCTTCCTATTGGACAATCCAAAAGGCCCACATCTTAAACTATATTATTTTTAAGGGCCCATTTGTGAGTTCAGTTTTTTCCCAATGTTGCCTTCTCTTCCATCCATGTGCAAACTTTAGACTTGGATTTGTTCAAAAACAGATTAAATCTTAGTTTTTGCATGAGACCCAACCCTAATGGGTAGCCTAGGTAGTGGAAGACTTCTCTTATCTTTATCATCTTGAATCCATAGCCATCCATCCAAGCAAGGGGGATCATCTAACCCAATGTAGATCATTTCTATATTGTGTCCACTTACTAGTGAGATAGAGACCTCAAATAATAGTTGGTAAGTATCAAGCAATTTATTTAGTTGGTTTTTCTTTGGTTCCACCATATTCAAATTTTCATCTACAAAAAATTGTGTGGCAAAGTGTACTCCCTCACGCAAAGCCTTGCCTAATAGATCTTCGTAAGGAAAATTACTTTGAGAGAGAGACATTGATGCATACCTAGGTTGAAGCATTAGAGAACAATGCTTTAACCATCTGCATGCATTGGTCGCCAAAGCTTAGAAGTTTCAGGGTGGAATAGAATTAAATGCCTACTTACACAATCATACACTTGATCAAAATCCATATTGACAAGGATCGCCTTTTATCCACTAGCTATCGCCCAATAAATCAAAGTAGGTACATTGAGTATGGCATCTTGGAACTTCTTCCAGTAGATAAAGCCATATTACCTCAAATGGACGATCCTAGCTAGAAGAAATTTAGACCTTAATGTGCTAAAGTCTTGGCCATTAGCTTGTATGACAGATTTAGCATGGTGAAAGGTCTCCATAACTCATCCTTATGATATCGATTGATTTGGGGATCAATTTGATGAGACCAATGTTGACCTCTGCTAGACACATCTCCTTTCCTCATGCATGCATTAAAGAATGCTATGAAGTCTTTGCCACATGTGCTCCCCATGACTTTGTAGAATTTGGCTGGCATACCATATGGGCTTGGGTACTTTCCTTTGGGTACTTTCCATCCTTCATTATCTTCAAGATGTACTCCACCTTGTCTTGTGAAAAGGTCTTGCTTAGGTGCCAGCTATCCTCCTACGAGATGGCCACTTGCTCCTCTTCAAAAAAGATAGCCATCTAGGCATCATAGTCTACTAGCCCTACTGATTCTTGACCAACAAATGATTAGAGGTGGCCATGAAATGCCTCTTTTATTTCTTCTAGGTTGTTGGATACTAGGGTCCACTTAGCATTGGCTTTCAGCTAAAATTCTGCAACCTTAACTTTGTAGGCCTCTTAAGCTTCAAGGAAAATTTCAATTTCTTGAAAAATAATGGAAATCATATGATCATTTCAGAAGAAATACTAATAGTAGCAAGAAGAGCAACCCTAGCTTGGGAAGCAAGATCCATAGCACATCTCCTAACAATTCAACCATTCTTCTTGGAGGCCCTTGTGTATGTAGCATTACAATTGACCCATGTTTCAATAGGACCCTTATAGCTAGATTGCTTTAGTAGCTTGCCACATGTGCCTCATCTTTGCTAGGTACTTGGAGTCATTCAAAAAGACACATTAACCCTAAATGGAGGAGGGCCATTCATAGAGTCTCCACTACATTGCATATTAAAGGTCACTTGGACAGGACAATGATCTGATGATACCACCTCTAAGATTGCTAAGATCTGTGAATTTGAGGATAGCCACTAGGCCCCATCATTTACATACACACAATCAAGCATGGCTACTCTCCCAAGGCTCTCCTTGTAATGATTATGCCACATGTAGATATGTTGGCAGTTGCCAAAGGTTAGATCAACTAATGCATGCCAATCAATCTCTCCCATGCAGTTCTTTCTAAAGCCAACACCTACCCCATACCATGAGATCAATCCCCAATATCCACTTTCATGTTCCAAACTCCCAAAGGATGGAAGGGGTGGAGTGAAGCTTTTCTTTGAGCAATGTCCATTGCTCTTCCCTACCCATAGAGGAGTTTGCTATGTAGACCATGACACATCTCAACCTTTCCCCTTCTAAAGTGGCCTCAGCCACAACAATGGAACCTCCTTGGTTTGCCAATATCAGCCTTCGTAGAAGTGCATCCTTTACCAATAACATTGTGCAACCTCAAGCCAAAGGTACATTGCTATGTAAGTCAATGACATGCACCTCTCTTGCATCTGTTTTGGTTTCCTACATTGTTGCAATCTCATGCTTCCTTTTCCTTACAACTGCATGGAGTACTGCCTTCCTTATCTTAAAGAAAAGCCCCCTAACATTCCATTTGATGGCAATGATATTCTTGGTGAGACATTCTAATAACTTGGGACATCATAAAGTTCACCCTCCCCTTTGATAGCTACGTATTACTTACATTCCACAAGAGGTTGACAAGCTTGCGTCTTGAGGGAAATATTTCCTTGCCATTTGGTTTGCTTGATTGCAAATGTGTGTGTCTTGGGATTGATATTTACCTTCCCCTTTTCCTTTGGAAGGGATTACTTTCTTGCAAGCTCTATATGGTGGCTTAGCCAGCATCTTCTTCCTCCTTGAGTCTAACTTATTACTTATGTTAAGCTTGGTTGGTTCTTTAGCTCGCTTTGAAACCTCTACCTCAACTGGTTGAACCACTAGCTTTGCATCTCATGCTTCCTTCTTTGCCATCTCTTCCATTTTCTTGGGGTAGTCATTTGCAAGGCAAGAACACTATTTGCACAAATAACATGAGTTTAGGAGGCTCCAAAATCTAACTGGGACCACCATCTCAAACCTCTTTTCATCATAAAGCTCTAGATATTCTACGACTTCCTTATGTCAATCCCACAACACACAAGCTTTCCTCTCAGGCTTAAGAGCATTGAGGGTTGATGCCACTACTAGCATGTACAATGCCTTCCCCATGGTGTTAGTAATGAACACCACCTCATTATCTTGCCAAATAGGCAAGTTAAGGTAAGAAACCTATGTAAGGCATTTATGCAATAATATTGTGTCAGGTGAAAAGGACAGAGACTATGGCATTGCTAGGATATAGGTTACCATAGTAATCGATACTGTAGGCAAGAATTCGATCCTTTTTCTAAGGAGAACTAAGAAGAGCCTTTTAGAAAAAACCCTTACCAATAAAATGAAACTACTACATGTAAGATCTTCCTTGGTAAGTCACCCTGAACTACCTATTGAAGTCTTCTTCAGTTGGTGGCCTTCTCATGATGTAGAAGAGAACTCTAGGTGAGGTCTAGCTTGCAAATCTCTACTTAATCCTATCCACATTGATAAGGGAACTTGCACCCTTAGGCATTTCTTCTTGGTCCTTGCAACTTTTTCCTTGTGTTGTTCATTGATAGTAGCCTACTTCTTATGGATTTTGATCTTCATGCCAACCATATCCACCCCACTCTTGTAAGAATCAATAGCAAAGTCCAACTCTATGGTGGTTCCATTGCTTATTGCTTGCTTCTTGCCATGGTGAAACTTAGAAGCTTCTTCCTCTCCACCGTGTTTGTTGGTTCCATGCACCTACATCCATGTGAGACAATGTAGCCATCATGTGTGAGATGGCTTGAATGGGATTTAATGCCACCACTGCTAGTTACTTCATTGGTTAGCTCCTCTCTAGTCCTTTCACCCTTCCCTTTTTAGAATCCATGAAACTTAGCTTGTTTTGAGTGTGCAAATGTTATTAACTCGATGCTTTTAAACTATGAACCTTATATTTACCCTTTGTAAATATTGGTAAATGGATTAGCATGACTCATGTCTTGAGATGCAAAATAATCTAGTATATCATTATAAGGAACATTTTTTTAAAACTTCGACTTTATAATGATTAGATTGGCATAACTATATTACTAAGATGTGATTCACTAAATTGGTTCTAATTACTCCTCCTACTTTCCCTTCCACTTTATAAGTACCATCTTGATAGTGAACAGATTAGCATAATGATATTGCTGAGACGTGATTCACTAAATTAGCTCTAAATAGTTCTTTTATTTTTCCTTCCACTTTATAAGTAGCATCTTTGCAAATAAATCTTCTTGTAAAAAAAATTGGCCACCAAGTATCCTAGGACATGCAATTACTAAAGTTTCTTAAGAGATATAATTCTTAAAGTTACAACAAAGTAGGATGAAGTAATTTCTATCATTGAAAATATATAGCATGCTTGATTATAGATTAAGCTTGGTTCTCCTTAGTGTTCCATGACAAGTATTTGGTTATCTCCACTAAGCGGCTCTAGAATGCTACATCTATTAATCCCATCTAGAGATGGAAGAAGCAGGTCAGAGAATAAGCAAAGGAGCAAGGATAGCCTCTAAAATTAAGCTAAAGGCAAAAGTGCATTTTTTTAAAGTGAAAAGTGCCTCAAAAACTTTGTAAAAGAGTGCCAGGCTCGCTCCTGTGCAAATTGTAAAAGGGTAGACGGGCATAAGCTAAAGAAATAGGCCAAGCAGAAGGGAATGGAAAAGAGGGCCATGGCACAATGATCAATTATGTAAAAAAGGGGATGACCACCCATGGGATTTTAAGGCATGTTTATAAAGTTCAAAAAGTGAATGAAAGATCATTCTTTGGTGTGTGGCAACAAGAGACTCTTCTTCTTCTCTTCTTCACTTCTTCTTGCTTGCTTGTGTGTGCTTGAGAGAGGGAGTGTGAGTGTGAGGAAGTGAGTGTGTGAGGGTGAGGGATCAAGGAGGTGAAGCTCTCCACCATCTCCTCTCTTCTTCTTCTCTCCTCTTCTCTTCTCTTGTCTCTTGCGCGAGTATGGAGGATGGAGCTTGGAGGTGGAGGCTTGAGGATGCATGAGCTTGCATCAAGAACCGTGGAGCTATCGGTGTGCTTGAGGGAGGAGACAACTCATTCGGACATCCAGGTAAGCTCACTACACCATGGTAGGATCGAAGGCTCATTGGCTAGGTGAGAGATAGCCATAGGTGCTCACTTCAAATGCTTGAATAATAAGCAGTTTGTGGGTCTTGGCGGTTGAGCGTGAGCTCGCGCCTCTACATTTTTGGTTCCATTACTGGGACAAAAGGATTCAAGCTTGAGCGCTTGCGTGCTTGAAATCGAGCATCAAAGTAAGGGTTTCATCCTCAAACGGAAGCTTTAGGTAGATAGGAGGTTTTGAATTTTAATCCATGCTACAAGTAAGTATTTTTGGTTTTTGATGATTAGTTGAGTAGGAGAAATCATTTCAGTACTTTGCTTTTGATTTTTGTGGCATTTAGAGTAGGATAGGATCAAGAAATTAGAGTGGAAAGCTTAGGGTTTGCTGCTATAAAACAATCCCAAACAAGGCATAAACAAGGGAAAAATGGAAAAAAGGAGTGCTTAAATGTGTTGGAATCGCAAGTGGAGTGATATATTAAGGTTGTGCCTAGCAAGGGTTTAAGATCTTGGGAGGCAAGGGAAAGCCTCATTTGGAGTCTTGGCCTTGTGAGAGAGAGAGCTTGCAGGCCATGAGCTTACATTAGATCGATCGGAGTGTGCCGGAGTTTTTTGTGAGATTCAGGTATATGAGACCCTTGGCCTATACCCTTAATTGAACTCTGGAAGGTCTTGTAGGTGATTGTAGCTTGAGTGTGGAGATTTTCATCAAATTGTAGTCGATGCGTGTTTCGATCGACGAAATCGGATGGGATTCCCAGTGTCCAATTCCCATAATTGGATGTTCGATTCTGCAAAATCAGATGCTTGGACCAAAGATCTTGTCCAATTCAAAAAATTATACACTTAGGATCACCGCTTGGACAACCCACCCCTATTTGATTTCGAGAATCGGATAAGAGAAAATCGGACACACCACCTCGTCTGATTGGACGCTTGACCCGTCCGATCGTGAGATAATTGGACTATAGAATCAGATTGAGTGCCCTTGTTCAATTCCAAGAATCGGACTTATTCAAATTGGAGTGCCCCACGCTATTCGATCAGACACACCTTGTCTGATTGTGACAATCGGACATGACCTTGTCCAATTCCTAGAATTGGACACACTGGTAAATCGGATGTCTGATTTTCAAAATCAGACTTTGGTAAATTGAAAAGAGCCTGAGAGAGGAAATCTGGAAATTTGACAAACCTTGATCAATGAAGAGAGTGATCCACACTAGAAGAACTCACTGAGTGCCTTACAAACGATTACAGTCCTAGAAATCATGGCAGAACAATGAGGAATCGTGCAGTAGAACATTTCCACAACCTTGATGTGCTTAGTGATGTAGGCTGATTGTAAGATCCCAAATTGACCCTGAAAAAGTTGAATGACATAGCATAGACCCTAAGGAGTAGCAAGGAAGGCTAGAACTGAGCTTAGTTCCTCATCAGGCCATGAGCACAAGCGGGAGTGCAAAAGCTAAATAGTCATCTTGTCTTTCGTACTCCTAATGTTTTCCAGCACTTGAGGTCCACTTGGAAAGAGCCGAAAGCTTGATAGCACACAATGCACGAAAAAGAGTACACCTACACACAGAGTGAGGGTAAGTTGAGGCTTGTTTGTAATTAGCAATGAACTCACTTAGACATAAAAACTTGAAGGAACCCGCCAGTAAGAGAAGATCCCAAGACATAGAGGGGTGATCCAATCCCCAAAGGTAGGACCAAGTGGAGAACACAACTGAAAAGCCGGATGCAGAAAGGACCGACACTATCCGTGAAATGGATCTACCCGACCTCATCAACTTGATCGACAACTTGGTAGAACATGAAATATTAGGCATGGAAGAGGGCAGCTTAGGCCGTAGAAGCAACAAAGAACATGACCTAGGAGACTTTCCTAAGGCGATCCAGCAGTTAGTGAGAAAATATGATGCTTAAACCCAGTTACAACACTGTGACAGACCTGCAAAGGACATCATAGAAAATCTTGAGGAGGAGAGAAAGCTTGCACGCAAAACTTTGCAAGGCATAGTCACATACAAGTAAGATCAGCAGACTAGGAGCTTACACCAAAGCATGGAAATGTGAGAGATCCAGAGAGTGCTAGACTTAGTAGGTAGAAATCAGATGGAGAGCAAGAGAGCAGAAGGAGACCTCACACTGTGAGCAAGCTTCTGACAAAGCGGCTACTGGCTAACATGACAGCGGAGTAGAGCATTGTATCATTAGCAACATTGCTACTGGCAGGGTTAGGAGTCAGCCAAGGCTCTAAGAGCCAATCAAAAATTCATGTGGTGGTGAAGTAGCTAGACAAATACCAAGCTAACGATGACCCGTAAAACTTTGTAGAGCAATTCAAGCAGGTCTGTGGGGCCAACGGCCTCACTGATCTCACTCAACGCTTGCAATCTTTCGGTCTGTGCTTAGGCGATAAGGGTAGGACTTGGTACATGAGTTTAGATGCTACTAAGTGAGCCAATTTCAATGGCCTGAAAAATATCTTCATTAAGAGATTCCACTCTAAGCTACATGCACCACACTCCCTTATGCACACACTGGGTCCTCAAGTAACACCTAGTCTTGCCTGTGGTTTTGACCCAACTCCCAAGTCCACTAGCACAACCACAATGCACCACACAACAAAGCAAATACCCCCAAGTAGTGCACCTTCTTTTCTTTTCAGGTACAAACAAAGGCCCCGACCACTAGCTTCGGAGGCCCCATCATCCATGCAATACGCTATCGCATCACGTAGGGTTGAAGGTCACCATAGGGGTTTGGCAAGAAAACTGGACAAGATCGATGGAGATGCGTCTTCAAGAGATAAGTAGATTACAGTGAATATTTAAAGATTCAAGAGATACTTCACGGTCAATCACAGGGATTTGAGAGAGAAGAATGTATGAGGGTTCAGAGCTTAGACTCAGAAGATGGTAGAGATAAGAGAAGGGTTGAAGGTTTCATGCCAAGCCCTTGAAGATGTTAATAGAGCTTTCAACTGCATGTTCTTAGCAAAGATCACAAGATTAATACCTCATAAGTTCTAATTCAAATTAAGATTGTTTTTCTTGATTATAAGAGCAATCACAAATTATGAAATCAAGTACAATATGTTGTCATGTATCATAAACAACGTTGATTCCCACCATCCATACATGATGCCATAGCATGAATCAAATTTGCATGGTTACATTCAATGTAGAATGAAAGGGACAAAAGCATATGAGTCAATTACAAGGTTTGTAGGGCAAAGAGACTTGCTTCAAGAGGGTTCCAAATAGAGATCATGTCAAGGACATGATAGCACAGTCAAGAAATTAAGAGATAAAGTTCCTCTTAATTCAACTCAAAGCATCCATGAATGGTCTACAAACATTGCTCTGCCATAGGGGCACATAATACTTGCATATTTTGATAAGATGTCTTTTGTAGAGCAAGAAATGAATTAAAAGAACAATGATGTAGCGAAATCTCTGAATATGGCTAAAGATGTTAGCCCCAAATCAGCCCAAATATCTTCTGGAATTCACCTCTGATGAAAGCATAAACTTCCCCTAAAACGGGGTGCATAGAACATCCAAATACAAGTGTTTATCATATCATATGAAGCAAAAGAGAAGAAAAAGGACATGGTGTCCACAAATTCACTGTGTGGCCTGCCTATTTCATCCCATATACAAGGCTTCTGCCTTCCAAGAAGACACTTTGATGAAGTGCAAAACCAATCCTATAATCAGGAGCATATAATAAGCAAAAGGTTGCTTGCAATAGGCATGTAGAAGTAGGAGAGAAGAAGGAAATCCTGTTGCCCTTGTCAGCCCTGTTATTGGCTTCTTATTTCAGCCCAAGCATGTACATAGAGAAATCAAGATGCTCTCTTGATACCCCTTCCACAATGCTTGTGCAGCTTATGCAATATCAATTTGCATCAAGCATATCAATGTCAAGTAAGAACAATGGTTGATCATGAATCATCAAGAAGAGAAGGATAAGTGTTGTTGCCCACAATTCTTTGTTTGGGCTGAAATATTCAGCCCACTTTCTTCACATAAACAAGTCAAGAAGACTTCTTGACACTCCTCTCTTTAGGCTTCCACAATGGTAGATTGTAGTAAGCTTCCAAGTACTAGAATAAGTCCTTTGTATCAAAATTAATCAATAAAGCAAGTAGATGAACTTTAGCCCTTCAGATTTCAGGATTGGAAGATCAATAGCCGTCCCTATTCAACTCTTAAAGGACTCAAGAGAGTGAACTTAATGTCTCTCTTGACATGGGAGATCAAACTCAGCATATAGAGGAATATACAAGTCAAGCCTAGTCCTTCGTCAAGACTCATAATAGAGCTCTCTATGAGTATGAACTGCTAGCCTTAAATACATAGTTCAATCCTGATTTACACAACCAAGAGTGGCCTTCCATTTTTGTCAGTGCATGAGAAGAGTAGCACTTACATGTCAAGTGGAGCCTTCTATAGTTGCTTGTGGTTGCATGGCTTTCTCTCCCTTTGATGTGGTAGTGAAGGAGCTCTTTTCTTACCCATCCAGGATGCACCTTGTTCAGTCCTAAGATCTACCCAAAAAATGCGGTGCAGATCTCACTGCCCTCATCTTCTTTTTTGACTATTTTACAAGTACCACATGTAAGGTGTAAGCCATATACAATGTCCTATGCTCAAAACATAGTAAACTTCATGGACTTGAGTGATTCTTCTTTCTAATGAACTTGTGAGTCATGTTTTTTGAGTAACTTCATCACTGACATATGTAGTCAGGCCCTCATCCAAGCCATATGTTTGTCCATGATCACATATACCATGTCATATGTAGCATCTTACAAAACTTGTAGCAACTTCATGTAAGCAATGCAAGGAAGGCTAAGAGTAAGTTACCAAAATCAATCATCTTGTCAAGGACCTAGGATAAAGTTATTGCATTTTAAGGCAGAGAGCCTTATCTTTATTACACCATGCCATATGCTAGTGGACTTAGGTTTTTAGGTTTTATTGCACTAGGCAAGTGTCTATGTAGTATGTCTAGATTACAAGCGACTAAGTAATATATGTAAAGGATAAAAGTTTTATGTTTAGACCATGGGCAAAGAATCCCATGACATTCACCCCCTCCTAACCTACACATCCTCCGGCATGTGCCACTTTATGAATTTGCAACATTAAGAGAAATCCTCATTTGTCATGTTTTCTTCTTTATCTTCTAATCCTTCTTCTTCTTCTATGTCTTCATACTCTTGGATCATATCCAAGTCTTCTAACTCATATGTTGAACTTCTCTTTGTTTGAAGAGTTTGATTCTTTTTCCAACTATGGGTATCTTCATGCTTGTCCCATCCAATTTAGCCAATGAATATGTGGCATTGTCATGAATGACCTTTACCACATACATGCTGAACCAATGCTTTACTATCTTTCTAGAAGTACTATATTGATTGTCTAGGATGCTGTCATAGACAAGCACCCAGTCATTTTCTTGGATAGCTCTTGGCTAGAGTCGATGTTGCATGTCAAATCTTCTTTTATTCTTTAGTCTTGCGGTTTTCAACTTCTTAATAGCTAGTTGAACATCTTTAGGTTTTCTTTCCAGCTGCCATATGCGCAAAGTCAGCAACTCTTCTCTACTGATGCCTTCCTCCCAAGGTAGAAGACTCCATGTAAGAATAGATTCTTCAATTGGCATAATTGGCTATTGTCCATACATAAGTTCAACTCGCATATAGCCAGTTACATTACTATGAGTAGTCCGGTCAGTCCATAATGCAAAAGGTGGCATTTTAGGCCTTTTTTTATCTTTCCTCTACAATACTTTGCTAGAGCTTTGAGAATAGGCTGATGCCCTCTCTCACTTTTCCCTTTGCCTTCAAGGTTGTAGGCTAACATTAAAGCCAACTTAATACCCATTTGAGCAAAGAAGTTACGTGCCTCATCGGCATCCAACTCTCCTCTATCTGCAGCTACCTTGCCAACACAGTCATATCTACAAAATACTTCTTCAAGAAAAAAGTGACAAACAACTTGAGTGGTCTTGGTTGTTAAAGCTTTACCTTCCACTTGATTAGTTAGATCCTCTCTTGCAAGCACTAAATATTGCATATCCCATATCCTTGTAGGCATGGTTACAAGATTAATAACCCATCTATAATGTATAGACAAGGGATAAGTTAGTTGTAACCCATCTCGATGCTTAACCATAGAGTACATCTGACACACATAACCGGTTTCAACAAAATGCTCTATGTCCCGATACATGTTCTGCCACCAATATTTTACTTTGACTTTAAATAAAGGTTCTCCATATGCCTCTATGGCCTGCCCACAAGCTTTCATGAAATTCCTTCATTACATGTTATTGCAATCTTTTGTTATCTAAAATTCGGACATGTGCTCCTTTCTTCTTCTTTGTGTGCTTCCATAGATGCCCTTCTTTAAGGAAAAAGACGTAAGCTTTCCTCTTAATATGTTTGAACTCCTCATCAGTCCAAGTCTCCTTCTTCTTGCTCAAATATTGGCTGAATCTTCTTCATAATCTTCTTCAAGAAAATGAGTTAGAACTTGAGCAATGCAATGAGCATGCTAGCTTCTAGTTGACCACCCTTCTTCCATAGGAAAATTTTTATCTTTGTTGCTATTTACTAATTTACAACAATACTTTTCCTGTTCTTGCTATACTTAATGCTATACCATTAAAAAGTTCAACTACACTTGCAGTCTTTAGCTTTGGTTCTATATATGCAACACAACTGAAAATGTATTTTCAACAATCATGGAATGAAATTCAGCAAGTATAGATTCTTCAACTTCATCTTCTTCCATCAGCTCTTCTTCATTGTCATATTTTGCATGTGACACCATGTCAGCAACTAAATTCTCCTTTCCTACAATATGCTTTAATTTGGGGTTGAGAAATTTAATATATGCAATCCATCTTAGCATAGCAATGTTGGGTGTAGAGCAGTTGGCAATCATGCCCAAGAGTGGAAGACAATCAGTTTCTACCACTACGGAAGCACCTATAAAGTATTCACGATCACACTTTAATGTTGTTACAACTCCTCGCAATTCCCTTTTTACTTGTGCATACCTTCTTTGACGTTCATTGAGAACCTTTGCTCCAAAATGAATTGTATACATATTACCTTCAAGATCCTCTTGGCCCAACCCATCCTATCCCAATGGGACTTGTATCCACAGTAAGAATGATGGGTTTTCCATTTTAATAATCAGTCCTTTTGAGAGTGGGGGCTGAAATTAACAGCTTCTTGATTTTGTGTATAGTGAGAGTATGCTCTTTACCCCAAAAGAATCTTTGGCCTTTCCTTAATAATTGATAAATATTTTTGGTGACATGAGCAAAATGTGGTATCCATATGCGGTAGAATACACATGCGCCAAGAAATATCCTCACCTTTGAGATATTTGTGCATTTTTCCTACATTCTGCTGATGGCATCTATCTTGATTGGTGAAGGCTTATGTCTGTAGGGGCCACACAAATGTCCGACCACCACTAGAACTTCTTCAACTCCAAAAATAGACTTAGCTCTAGAGAAAAGGTAAGATGAACCTCCTCTAGCCTAGTCAAAATCATGTCGCAATCATGAATATGGTTAACTACAAATGTCCTGCAAGCCATGTTCGTCAAGCTCCTCATTCTTTTCATAGAATTCACATCCCTTGATAGGTACATCATCAAGAAAAGGAAGAGTAAGCTGTGGAATAAAGTCCCTTAAGACTTTGTGCATGGCGTTCATCATATGGGCCACAGAATTTGTTGCACCTTGCGGTAGAGTACAGATGCAGACTAACCCAAGAGGTGTCTTCATTGTGGTAATATCTCGGCTTTCTAATGAAAGTTGAAATTGGTCGTATCCTCAATATAGGTCGTCCATAGAATAAATTGCTCTACCTGCAAAGGCTTTAGAGCAAACTTGTCAACAATTGGACCGAACCAACATTTTGGATTGTGACACGATTAACAGGCTATAGATCTTGAATGAATTGTAAATATCCATTTTTCTTGGGCACGGTAAACCACCAATTTGAGTAAGGTACTCAAGAAGGTTCTAAAATCTTCATTTTGATCTTTTCATTTAGAAGTTCCAGGTAATTTGGGCAAATGCACCCTTGGAAGAACAAGAATAGGCTTGATGTTCCAAGGCACATATGGAACCGTAAAAATGACCATAGGAGCCACAATATTTGGATCCACAAGAAATGCAAAAGCTTTGGCCATGTTTCATTAGGATTTGCATAAAAGAGTGCTTTTCAGCCGGTAAAAGGAAAGAATTATCACCTATTTTGAGCTCTTTTATACTTTCAGGTGTAAGCTTGTGTCTAATATTGAAAGGTTCTCGAAGACTTGACTGATTTGCTGCCCTATCAACCAGCCCTTCACTTTTAGAAGGCAGTGGGAAAGTCACATGCTTGACTTTCTTATCCACCATCTTGTATTTTGTCTCCACTTGCGCTTCAGTCTTGTTGAGGAAACCAATATCTTCCTATTCGACAAATTCTTGAATTGTTTGATAAAAATCCATTGTACATACTTCTATGGACTGATTTTCAGCCTAATTTTTTGCATGAGCAGCTGCATATATTTCAGTCAATGTGTCAGTAGTATTTAGTCCCAAAAAAATGCCCAAAATATCTTCGTTTTCAGCCATCATGTCATAAGTTTTCAGCACCCTTTTTACATGACATAAATATTTTCTTTCAGCTTTAGTCATGGCTGGAGGAGACTTATAACAGCCCATACTATTGGTTGTACATACATGTTGATTTGTTAGAAACACATCTTTTGTAGCATGAGGAGGCACAATCTTTTTACATGAAGCACTACCATAGCCTCCTTTTACAGCATTGCTGCCCAAAACCCTTTGAATTATTGGGCATTAGGAGGCATTAACACACACAGTAAGAAATTGGATAACTTGTTCATTATCCTTGCTTCAGATTTGAGCATAAGAAGAACCATCATCAAGAGCTCTTGTTTCCAAGTGGGCTTCAAAAATGTAGGGTTGCCCAAGAATGATAGGGTAACTACAAGAGTCTTGAACAAAGAAATAAAAATTGTCTATTATGTCTCCTATAGTTACCTGCACATTAGGGCATGCATCATATAACTCTCTAGAAGAATTGGTTACAACTCTCATTCCCAAGCCTAGATCAATGTTTATGGGCTATCCGCCACTTTCATAGAGACTCCTGGCCATGACGTTTATCTCAAAACCATGGTCTATGAGTGCAATATATGGTGTTTCTTTTTCTCCAATTTTGACGACTGTCTCCGTTGTTGCTCTTGCCCAATGCATACGGGAGTAGTGACTGCTAGGAATGAACCGAGCTTCTTCCTCATCATGTGTGTGTTGTAGATGGCCTTCTTTTTTAGAGGTGGACTGCCCAACTAGTTTTTGGACCAGTTGACCATTACATTTTCAGCCTTTACTTCTTTAATTTTTTTATCCATGCTTTCTTTATCTTCAGCTTCAATTGCTGCAATTAACTCTTTAACTGCTTCAAGTTGAATTCCTTGTGTAGTCAGCTTCTCTTCATCCTGCACAAAAACTCGAAGAGCTTGCAAAAAAGCATGCACTGTTTTTTCAGCATCATTACCAACATATTGTCTTTTTCTTTTGATTACATTAATAATTACATCATGAAATTCACGTTTGGAAATCCCAAGAATTTTGCCTAAGGTAAACTCAATTTTACTTCCCAGAATTCGTTCTTCTAGGACTTGTTTGAGTTGCTTTTCCGTGTTCCATTTGATCTAATGCATGCATCCATATTTAAGATTGCATATTAGCTTTACATGCTTTCAAATCAGATTTAGTTGACTCAATTTGCAGCCCATAAATAGTTGCATCAATTGCTGCATAGGCATTCTTTACAGCTAAATCTTCCAATCTTTTCTTCATTCCGTCATTGCCAAAATTTGGCTCCAGTGGAAGACTAGTTTTAGTTGCATGGATTTTTTCATCTTTTCAAAAGACGAGCTTCTGTGCTTCAACCTCACGGAAGGCAGTGCATTCCCTCTTGTCATGTTGTTGGCTGTCACACCAAATACAACGCCTTTTATAGCCTTCTCTCATGGTTCTTTGAGTTGATGATCGTCCTCGTTCTTCAACTTTGACATCCAGCTTCTCCACCTTGGAACTAGTTTCTGTAAGATTCGGATGAAGGTCATGCATGCTTTTAATGAGTTCATCCATGACATCATTTTTAGAAGGAACAGAAAGAGTTGGTTGATTAGTCAAAGGGATAGGGGATTTTGAAGGTGAAACAAGCTGCTCCATCAATAGAGTTGTTGACATTGAAGTAGAGCCCAATCTTAGTCGCATCTGCTCTCTTCGAGCAATCATGTTAACTACGTCAGTAACATCTTTCCATGTAGTCTTGACTCCTAATTCAGAGGTAGCATCCTCTAGTCGATCAGCAAGCTTCTCTTGCAGAATGGGATTTGCAGCCTTAAGAAATAATTCAATCTTCAAACCTTCCATACTTTGTTAGTCTTCAACATCAAGTTGTCCAAATTTACTTTCAAACTCATGGTATAAAGCTGTTGCAGCTAATATTGGGTTTCTCAACCTAATCAGTAAAACTTTTCTTCATCATAAGGCTAGACTCTTCTAAGAAGAATTCTTTGCGTAGAGATTTTTTGAATGTAGCTCAATATGCATCTCGCTGAGAAAGACCATGGATTCTTTCTTGAAGACCATGATTGGCTAGTCCAGCAAAATAACGGCTCCATGCATGTTGCAGTACACCAAAGAAGAGCATTTTCTCAACATACAAGCGAATGAAAACATAAACATTTTGACCATTGAATTTTCTAAATTTTCACCCAACTTCTTCTAGGGCCTTGATAGTTGTGGAATCAATCTTCTCTTCATCTTGCCTTTGTTGTTGTTTTGTAACATTTGGATCTATTGCTGTTGAGTCTACTGTAGTATGCGCACCAACTATTGTAGAGTATCTCTTGAAGAATCCCCCATCTTGGAGTTCTCTTACACTGACCTTCACGTTAGGTTCACCAATGTTGCACTGCGTAGGGTTCAAGGTCACCACAGGGGTTTGGCAAGAAAACTGGACAAGATCGATGGAGATGCATCTTCAAGAGATAAGTATATTACAGTGAATGTTTAAAGGTTCAATAGATACTTCAAGGTCAATCACAGGGATTTGAGAGAGAAGAATGTATGAGGGTTCAAGAGCTTAGACTCTGGAGATGGTAGAGATAAGAGAAGGGTTGAAGGTTTCAAGCCAAGTCCTTGAAGATGCTAATAGAGCTTCCAACTGCATGTTCTTAGCAAAGATCACAAGAGTAATACCTTATAAGTTCTAATTAAAATCAAGCTTGTTTTTCTTGATTGTAAGAGCAATCACAAATTATGAAATCAAGTACAATATTCTGACAAGTATCATAAAAGCCCTGCTTCCCACCATTCATACATGATGCCATAGCATGAATCAACTTTGCATGGTTACATTCAATGTAGACTAAAAGGGACAAAAGCATATGAGTCAATTACAAGGTTTGTAGGGCAAAGAGACTTGCTTCAAGAGGGTTCCAAATAGAGATCACGTTAAGGACAAGATACCACAGTCAAGAAATTAAGAGATAAAGTTCCTCTTAATTCAACTCAAAGCATCTATGAATGGTCTACAAACATTGCTTTGCCATAGGGGCACATAATACTTGCATATTTTGACAAGATGTCTTTTGTAGAGCAAGAAATGAATTAAAAGAACAATGCTGTAGCGAAATCTCTGAATATGGATGAAGATATCAAACCCCAAATCAGCCCAAATATCTTCTAGAATTCACCTCTGATGAAAGCATAAACTTCCCCCTAACACGGGTGCATAGAACATCCAAATACAAGTGTCTATCATATCATATGAAGCAATAGAGAAGAAAAAGGACCTAGTGTCCACAAATTCACTGTGTGGCCTGCCTATTTCAGCCCATATACAAGGTTTCTACCTTCCAAGAAGACACTTTGATGAAGTGCAAAAACAACCCTGTAATCAGGAGCATGTAACAAGCAAAAGGTTGCATGTAGAAGTAGGAGAGAAGAAGGAAATCCTGTTACCCTTGTCAGCCCTGTTATTGGCTTCTTATTTCAGCCCAAGCATGTACATAGAGTAATCAAGATGCTCTCTTAATACCCCTTCCACAATGCTTATGCAATATCAATTTGCATCAAGCATATCAATGTCAAGTAAGACCAATGGTCGATCATGAATCATCAAGAAGAGAAGGATAAGTGCTGTTGCCCACAATTCTTTGTTTGGGCTGAAATATTCAGCCCACTTTCTTCACATAAACAAGTCAAGAAGGCTTCTTGACACTCCTCTCTTTAGGCTTCCACAATGGTAGATTGTAGTAAGCTTCCAAGTGCTAGAATAAGTCATTTGTATCAAAGTTAATCAATAAAGCAAGTAGATGAACTTTAGCCCTTCAGATTTCAGGATTGGAAGATCAATAGCCGTCCCTATTCAACTCTTAAAGGACTCAAGAGAGTGAACTTAATGTCTCTCTTGACATGGGAGATCAAACTCAGCATATAGAGGAATATACAAGTCAAGCCTAGTCCTTCGTCAAGACTCATAATAGAGCTCTCTATGAGTATGAACTGCTAGCCTTAAATACATAGTTCAACCCTGATTTACACAACCAAGAGTGGCCTTCCATTTTTGTCAGTGCATGAGAAGAGTAGCACTTACATGTCAAGTGGAGTCTTCTATAGTTGCTTGTGGTTGCATGGCTTTCTCTCCCTTTGATGTGGCAGTGAAGGAGCTCTTTTCTTCCCCATCTAGGATGCACCCTGTTCAGTCCTAAGATCTACGTGAAAAATGCGGCGCAGATCTCACTACCCTCTTGTCTTCTTTTTTGACTATTTTACAAGTACCACAAGTAAGGTGTAAGCCATATACAATGTCCTATGCTCAAAACATAGTAAACTTCATGGACTTGAGTGATTCTTCTTTCTAATGAACTTGTGAATCATGTTTTTAGAGTAATTTCATCACTTATATATGTAGTCAGGGCCTCATCCAAACCATATGTTTATCCATGATCACATATACCATGTCATATGTAGCATGTCTTACAAAACTTGTAGCAAGTTCATGTAAGCAATGCAAGGAAGGTTAAGAGTAAGTTACCAAAATCAATCATCTTGTCAAGAACCCATGATAAAGTTATTGCATTTTAAGGTAGAGAGCCTCATCTTTATTACATCATTCCATATGTTGGTGGACTTAGGTTTTTAAGTTTTATTGCACTAGGCAAGTATCTATGTAGTATGTCTAGATTACAAGTGACTAAGTAATATATGTAAAGGATAAAAGTTTTATGTTTAGACCATGGGCAAAGAATCCCATGACAACACCCCCGACCTCCACCATCTTAACTTGGTGATGTATTCTTCCCAAGCCCAATTCCCCTAAGACCCCATCAGCATTGTCTCACACGTCCTCACTTTCTCATCGAACCTTCACCAACTCAAAAAATCAAGTGTCCTAGAACTAGCACCTGCTTCAGGAGACGAGGCCATCTTATGCAACAATATCACCAGGTAGGCAAAACAGAACAGAGATAGACTGAGGCATCCCCAATCAAAAAGTGAATGAAGAATCTAATTTGGAACAATGCAAGAGAAGGCAACTGTGGAGGACCAAAAGATGAATCCATCTAAACCATCTTCAATTTCAAAAGATAGATCCGTCCAAAACCATCTTCAATTTCAAAGGATGGATATGTCCAAAATCATCTGCAATTTCAAAATATAGATCCGTCTAAAACCATCTTCAATTTCAAAAATGGATCCGCCCATCAGCCTCCCTCCACGCAGGGATCCGTCTAGCATGATATTCAATTTCAAAGGACAAGTCCCCTCAACACCAACAATAAAGAAGGACCCACCCCAACTTCATCTCCAATTTCAAGAGCTGGTCCACCCAGCACCAACCCTCACAAGGCTTGTATATCCACTCAAAAAATCCACCCGACAGCTATACCCATCCCTCCTACCAACCGCTCCACATTAGTGCCATGGGACTAGCACTAAACTAGGAAGGGGTAATGTTAACCCCATCTCGAGATGGAAGAACATATTGGAGAACAAGCAAAGGCGCAAGGACGGCCTCTAAAATTAAGCTAAAGGCAAAAGCACATTTTTTAAGTGAAAGGCACCTCAAAAACTTTGTAAAAGAGAGTCATGCTACTTTTGTGCAAATTGTAAAAAGATAGACGGTAAAGAAATAGGCCAAATAGAAGGGAATGGAAAAAAGGGCCATGCCACAATGGCCAGTCATGTAAAAAATGAGATGATTTCCCATGGGATTTTAGGGCATGTACATAAAGTTCAAAAAGTGAATGAAAGTGCATTCTTTGGTATGTGGCAATAAGAGACTCTTCTTCTTCTCTTCTTCACTTCTTCTTGCTTTCTTGTGAGTGCTTGAGAGAGGGAGTGTGAGAGTGTGAGGGAGTGAGTGTGTGAGGGTGAGGGATCAAGGAGGTGAAGCTATCCACCATCTCCTCTCTTCTTCTTCTCTCCTCTTCTCTTCTCTTGTCTCTCACACGACTATGGAGGATGGAGCTTGGAGGTGGAGGCTTGAGGATGCTTGAGCTTGCATCAAGAATCGTGGAGCTACCGGTGTGCTTAAGGGGGGAGGCAACTCATTCGGGCATTGAGGTAAGCTCACTACACCCCGGTAGGATCGAAGGGGGGTTTGGCTAGGTGAGAGATAGCCATAGGTGCTTGCTTGAAATGCTTGAACAATAAGCGATCTATGGGTCCTGGCAGTTATGAGTGTGAGCTCGCCTCTACAACATCGTTGGGTGGAAAATACCATCAAAAGGCATTTAAAAGTGCATTATAAAAAAGAAATAGAAACCTTACCCATGACATGACACACATTGGTTTCAAAAGGTGAAAGTCATGCTTATATTTAATTTTTCTATTTTAAAACAAAACTTTTATTTAATGCGTAATGTAAAGCAATTCCTTTTGCAAGTCATACTTAGAGAAGAAATGAAGTGGGTCCAGTGGCTTCGTACTTATGACAAACATATTCTTAGTTGAGAAGCATGCACTTTAAATAACATTTTTTTAATGGCATTAGGACAAGACAATAGAAACAAAAGCAATACTTTGCATGTCAAGTCTTTATATGTTAAACATTTACAAGGTCATTAAATGAAAATGGAGAGAATCAAGAACCACAATGAATGAGCTCCCTCACAAAGAAGAGAGGCAAGGTTCATGACTTCATGGAGAGCAACAAACAAGCAAAAATGGTGAAATAACTAGTAGCATGATGAGACATAAATGGATAATTAAATTATGCAACTCTTGGTGCAATGATATGCCCCAAAATAGGGTGGCAACAAAAAAGTGGGTGTAACCAAAATGGAGCTATGCACAATATCTCAACAATATTTTAGAAGTGAAATATAAATAGCACCCCAAAAATACCTAAAAAGAGTACAAAATTGGCAAGACAAGAAGTGCCCAGCTTACAAAGAACAAAGGGGACAATATCGCATGCCAATGCTAGAAAATTTATCCCCATCATAATCTAGAAGATTAATTTTTTTCTCTATTTTCTTACAAGTCAAATAATAATCCATCCAATATGATTATCCATGGAATGGAGGACCAAGTTCCATGACAATCTCATGCATGTTGGCTATTGGTGGATCCCATTAGGTCAATGTTTTAGATGGCCAAATCATCCAAGAAATTCCTTAAGTAAGGAGTCTCTAGCATGAAATCACTTCATTGTGTAAAGGGTCTCTAGAGTGGTATCATGGACATCCTAATGTTCCACCTCTATAGGTGAGATAATGATATTATGATATTTCCATCTAGGTAAAGACATCAAGCCAAAACCAAGAGAGAAACAAAAGCCACATTTTGATCTATTAGCAATGAATATGTATCAATTTATAAAACCAACCCATCTATGTTATAAATGGATTCCAAAGATATATGTATCCCTATGATATCATAAGTCCTCACACAAACATTCTACCAATGAGTATGTTCATGTGGAAAAGAAAATGACTAAGTACACTCACAAAAAATGTTGGATCATGATCTATGTTAGCATAATAAGACAAATAACTAGTAAATTCCCCATATTTAGTAATGCACCATTCTAAACCATTCTCTGTAGAGGTAACTAGGATTACCTAGTTTAAGCAAAGTCAATTGAAAGCAACTCTGAAAACACTTTTGCTAATTAAGAAAGATGCTATGATTTTGAACAATCTACCAAGAACTTCACTCTTTTCCACTTCTTTGATTTGTAAGAGATTTTATTGATTGCTAATGTAGAAAGAAATTCCAAAAAGTATTTTTTCTAACAGAGAAATTTGACATGATTAGGTTGATTTTATTGCTAAGAATGCAATGCTTTGCCAATTTTCAAATCTCTATAATGCATGTGCATTGTTATTCTCAAGATCATTCCTTTTGCATTAAGCCAATACGTCAAACATTTATTTTATTCATTCTTATGTTGTAATTTAGTCTCCCCCATAAAGTTGAGCATAAAGCTCTTTCTCCTCATGAACTTTTGTAGCAGAAATGACATGTCACATTGAAGATAAAACTGTACATTTATTGCTGAAGAATGCACAAACTAGCTCCTTAGAGCATTTCTAATAAGCATGTACTAGAGCAAGTTGCATATTCTTTATATAAATTTATTTCAAATAATATTTACTTGTCTATTTAATCTCATGATTATTGATTGAAATATTAGAGAAGGTCAAACTTAGTGTAAGTCATAAAAGCAAGAGTGTGAAAATGAGAGATTTTGCAGGGGCATAGTTGCCATGACACTTCATTTTCATCACCCTCACCCTCACACACACACTACACACACATAGACACTTGCTCACATGCCCACTCACTCACATCTCCCATTATCCCCTTGACCATTACTTGAGAACCAAACACCAATCTTGATGCCATCACACAGAAAGAGAGGAGGAGAGTGGGGAGTAAACAGATGGATAGACAAACCTAGAGGATATAGCTCTAGTGGATAAGGAGAGAGGAAGAGATAGGGAAGCATCGAAGTGCTAAGTAGGAAAGGGCATTGTAATCATTTGGTGCTCACATGTACAAGTATGATGATGGCTTAATAGGAGGAGTTGGAGCTATTCATGTGACAAGTTAGGAGAATCACCGCTTTGTCCTTCAAGTGACACAAAGGCTATGGGTCCCCTCCTTGTCGACTTCTAGTGTAATTATAGCATTGTCTTACTAGTTGGCACCACCACTAATAGTAAATCAACTCTCATAAATCATCCACATAAGATGTCAAGTGCTTGAGCACAAGATCTGTCATGGTAATTGACCACAAAGGAGGTTGCTTCTTGGGCATAAGATACCTAGTGTGATAAGCCATGTGGTGTACTAGGACTTGCCAAAAATTGTCACGTGCTTGGCTATAGGATAGATGTAATGGAAGCCCCCTCATTGAAAATTTCCCACATGGTTTCCCACATAGCCTTGGGCCGAATCACCCACATAGCTTAATTGACCACAAGGCCTTCCACCCTAGTAGTTGACCTCACAATCCTTGACACTACCACCCTCATGCCTTGACATCGGCCTCATGACCAATCAAGCACATGTCACATACACCAACCACACAGCAAGAGTCCCTGCTCACCCACATCATGACACTACTCCAATTGACCACATGCAATAGGTAGACTTTGTTTTGTCAACCAACAACTTGCCCACATGGCTATTAACATTGAAGCTCATGGCCTTGTCTGTAGTTAGAAACCCACCTACTTGAGCATGTGTTCCACAATAGACTAGTCATCTTCAAACTTGAGTTGAACACACTCAAGTATGATGACCATGTCTTGACTCATGAGCTTTTCGAGCTCCCCTCAACCACAATTTCCCAACTGCTTAGTACCATGCTCCCACCCACACCTGATCTTCTCTTAAATGATTGTAGCATCTTCAACATATATATCCACAATGAACTTTTAACCATTCCCATATAGGAATCAAGGAGAATTCCCCATGGAATTCCCTAGTAGGGAATGTAAAAACTAGGGCAAGTGGGACATTTCCTAGTTAACTAGAAAATCATGTAAGAACTTTCCTATGTAGGAAAAATTTTATATGTAGGAAACATTTTCTATATAGGATAAAGTTCCTACATAATTCCCTAGTTACCGCTATATAGGAAATTTATTACTTTTCCTAGTATCCACAAATCCAATATATGTGACATTTTAAGTGGAAAATCACATAGCAAAGTTCTAGCTTGAACATTACATTAGAAATTTTTAATCATTCTTAAGTAGGTATTGATAATGTTATTCCATCTAATGATCTAGAAATATATTTTTATAGGGTAACCAATTCCATATATCCAAACTTTAATGTCAAAAAACTTTTGTTGCTACATGTTGACTATTCTGTAAGCTCACCTTGAGCTTCACGAATCTCATATACTACTCATACATTCCATTGGTGTAGCACAAAAATGATACATCCACTCTTAAAGGCTAGGCAATCCCCAAATTAGCATGTCTTTAATTGTTTCCTTGATATCATTCATATGTTTCCAAGCAACATAAGTTGTAGTCCATAATGATCCCATGTAATAAAATTTGTAATATTTTTGACGTAATTGCTTCAAATAAGGTGTGTTGAAACTCAGTTTTAAGCTAATGATGAGCTCTACAAATACCATGCATATTGCAGTAAGAACTTCATCTTTCCACTTCTTACCAAGCACATCCAAAATAGCATTACCTTATTCTTTAATGCTAGTGCCCTCATCATCATTGCCACTTCTAGAATAACCTTTTCAAAGATACCTACAGTGTAATAAGTAATTACAAGATTATTCAATTATATAGTTGGATTGAGCATAGTACTTTGCAATAGATAGCACCACTCTCCAAACCTTGAAAATAAGATCTTCTAATAATTCTATAGAGCTTTGCCTAATATGCCAATTGTCATTGAAATACCTTCTTCCATAGCTTGTATATGCAGGGAAAGGACTTGTTGCAACTAGAATCTCAGCAAAATAACAAAGAAAAAAGATGAGATATGGAACTATCTGCGAAATCAAGGATATCAATAGTTGCATAATGCTCCACAAACACACAACTAACACCCAAGGAAACATCTAGAAATGGCTCATTCTCATCAGCCAACCTTAGAATTAAAAAGCTTGGTTAGAACTACATAATTTATCAAAGAAAAGTTTATATAGAGCCATCCATATGAATACATAATTACCATCCAAATTTGTAGGCAAAACATGTAGTAGATACTTCTGCAACATTGGTCCTAAAGTAGTAGCCAAATACTACACAATCAAAAAGTAGATGGTAGTCATTTATCATGACAAACCATGCATACACCTGAATCTATGCATAGAAGACTATTGTAAAGGAAGAAGAATAACATTCATGTTAATAATGAGTGTAAATATGAAAGACGCACCTTCTACTTCAAGTTGACAAAGAAATATTCAAATAATTCAGTAAGAGCACTGAAAAGTACTTTGAACATTGCCAAGTAGCCATCTCAGACCGATTCATGGATGAGAGCAATTTTGGATTATTTCATGCAATAGGACTCAAAATAATTTGTGCTTAAAGCTGTAGTGACCTATAATAATACAAACTAATGTCACTTGCCAATCTCCAAATGAGACGGTTCTTTGGCAACTTGTCTTTCACATATATCTCATTCAATCCTTGGGTAGTTCCAAACATCTCTAATTTGCTTGCTTTTGACTTAAGGGTTTTCTAATAGTCATGTTATTAAATCCTTAAAATTCTCTTCTTCCATTTCTTTGATAAGTGAATCCAATGATCTAATTGTAATAGTATGGACTTTTGGGATTGGATCTACAAGAAGCTACACAAGACCACAAAGACTTGTAGCATTGATCTAGAAAACATCAAAGTCTCTTAAAGTAGCACATACCTTCTTGACTTTTGGAAATAATAATGGCAAGATAATGAATTATAGAGTGCATATTGCCACAATTATTTGAATAGAAATATTTTATTTATCTCAAAACTTCATTCTCTCAATCCTTTGTGGAAAATGGGGACTACTAATGCCAATGATGTTGCACCAAGTACTTTGGTTGCAACTTTCTAAAACCTCTACAAATGCATATATCACAAGCAATACATTCATTCCCCAAAAGTAAAGTTGTGACAAGTGCAAAACTCTTTTGGCTTTGTAATCCATTTCCAATTTGCACCATGTGCCTTTCAACCAAAAGCAAACTTACTACTAAATTTTAAAAGTTATAAAACAGGGATAAAGATAGGTTGTTAGTCATCATCTTGGAAAGTTCACACCATCCACATTGGTACTACAAGAGATGGAGTTGATGGAGACCAAATTGGTATGCAAGACAAGCTGGTGACACCAAATATAATGGATGGTATTTGAGAGCAGATTTTAAAGCCAAGATTTAAGTGCAAAAATGTTGGGGGTAAAGGTGCTTCCGCCTAGCCGCCCGTGTATTGCTACACTGACAGTCACCACCACAGCACACTGCAGGTGCTGGGCGCCCATTACTGTCACTTTATTCTTTATTCTTTTAGTGACAGTTTGAATAAAGGAAGGCCCGGTCACACAATGTGACTATTGGAGTTCCCATTTCTTGTCTCTCTCTTTCTTGCTCTTGCTCTCCCGCCATAGCTCTCGAGTGCAAGATTTGATCCTTCTCACATTTCAACTGGTATCAGAGCATGGCTTCCCAACTCTTGAGCTTGGCTCGTGACATTCTCAGCTTCCCATCGACTCCCCACTTGCATTGGGTCTCCTTCTCGACAGCCATAGCTCATTCTCTTGAGCTCTCATCACTCCCCGGCTTCTGAGCTTCTTCCTTGCCCATTGAGGCACCATTAGGGCATGCTCCGGACATGATGGTGATGTCGAATTTGCCAAATTTTGATGACACAATATTTTGCAACAGATTTCAGGTCTGAGACAACATGTATTTGTATGCCTATGGCTTATGTGATGCTTCTACTGATGTCTATTGATACCGGATCACTTGTGGATGTTATGCCTCTTATGTGAGACACATTTGGAGCTGATTTAGCTCAACCATTGACTGTTTTGAACAATCCCAGATCTATCCAAAATAGGGCAGCCACTTGTTGCTTCAATTTTATGCTTACAGGTCTTGGTATTTGATGCCCGATTATGCCCGTTTGGTGCCTATACATACGGGAATGTATGCCTATGGATTTGAGCTTGGATTGAGCACTGATTTGCTTAGTTTATAGAGGTTATACGTTGCTGGAAACTTTAGGGTTGAAGCTATTTATGCTACAGTTGGGTTATGCCTATTGGTCACGGGGTGCTCGCGGCTACTCGGTATGATGTCATGATGTATTTGGACTATGCCACATGTCTTGTTTATGCTCCGGAATGCTTTTGAGCAGAGATTAGAGCTCAATTTGGGTTTGACTGTCACTTCTTTTCAGTTGGCATTTCATCTATGACATGGTTTATGCCTAGGCTACCCAGTGCGGGTTATGATGTCTTGGTGAATGCTTTATGCTTTGGCTATGGATGGCAGTTGTTTGAGCTCCTCTTGACATTCATTTGAGTATTCCCTTGAGCAGTTGGACATTGACTTGGATTTTTCCGTTGCGACTTGGCTTTTTCCATTACGACCTTGGATGCTATTGAAGCATCGTCTTGGTTACCTGTCTTTGGTACTTTGACTTGGTTTGCTTGAAATGTTGAGCTCGTTTATCCGCCTTTTGAGTGAGTGGGAGCATCTTGTATGCTTGTCTGACATTGAGTAGGAGGTTTATGCTATTTTGAGCATTTTGCAGATACTTGAGACTTTGGGATCTCTTACACTTAAATGTTGCATGGTTCATGCACCATTGATATCTTGGAATTGCTTTTGACCTGAGCTTGGGCTTTGCACTCTCGTGAGCATACACCTACTAGTGTCAGGTCTTGCCAATGTTATGTATACTTTGCCCTACTGTCCAGGGGGCATGCCTACTCACTTACGGATGTTTTGGTGACATATTTGGGTGTTTTCTCAGGGTCTTGGTGACTGTTTGGTGCTGATTTATGCCCGTTTATGGCTAATCATGTCTTGGCTGTCATTTCTTGACTTGTTGCAATGATTTGGTTAGCAATTGCCTCTCATAGTACCCTGTTGTCATTTATTACAGCAAGCATATAACTCCGGGCTGACATGGATTTTTCATGCTAAAATATTTTGAAATGATGTACTTTCACTAGTACTTGGTAGACAACAGCTTTGGTTACACTTTTCTCGCCATTTTCTCTCGATTTTGGTGATTTTTTTGTCATTTTCTGCAATAAACAGCAAGCAGTTTTAAACTGTCTGCAGTCTTCCAGCCTGCATTATGACGAGTTCGTCCACTGATCATGCTATTTTCAACATCATTAAGCTTGATGGTATAAATTACTCTTATTGAAAGAGCCAGATTTGGCAGGTGTTGGTGCAGAAATCGCAGATCAAACCTTTGAGATTAAGCAGGCATCCACCTACAACTATGCCAGATGAGGAATGGCTTGAGCTTGATGAGTTATGCAAGTCCACTATTGTATTATCTCTCACAGAACAGGTTCATTACAATGTTATGCAAGTCGTTATGGCTTGAAGCAGGCACCTAGGGAGTGGTATCATAAGTTTGATGCCTTTATGCAGTCACAGGGCTATAGTAAGAGTGCCATGGATCCGTGTCTTTACACGAAGAAAGCCCATGATGGTTCTTTATTGATTTTAGTACTCTATGTGGATGATATGATGATAGCAAGGAAAGCTCATGATGAGCTAGATGCTCTTAAGGCTTAGCTCAAGAAGAGCTTTGAGATGAAAGATTTGGAACAGGCCGCTCACATACTTGGTATGCGCATTAGACGCGACAAGCATCAGGGACTCCTCTACTTGTCACAGAGGGAGTACATTCATAAAGACCTTGAGCACTTCCGCATGTAAGACATAAAGCCTATTGGCTATCCATTGCCTTCTTATGTGAAGGTATCAGAGGTTGATTGTCTGCAGACAAATGAGTAGAGGGCCGAGATGGCCAAGATTCCCTATGCATCTGCAGTGGGCAGTCTTATGTATGCCATGATCGCCACTCGTCCAGATATTGCCTTTGCAGTTGGTGTTGTGGCACACTATATGGCTACACCTGGCAAGAAGCATTGGGATGCCGTAAAGGGTATCATGAGGTACCTGAAGGGCACTGTAGATATGTGTATATGCTATGGCAGCCAGGCTACAGGAGTCGTGGGATACACTGACTCTGATTATGTAGGACATGCAGATAGTAGGAAGTCCACTTCTAGCTATGTATTCACCTATGCTGGAGGTGCTATTCCTTGGATATCTAGGGTGCAGAAATGCATAGCCGTTTCTACTACAGAGGCCAAGTATGTTGCAGCCACTAAGGCTTGCAAGGAGGCCATTTGGTTGGGTCATTTGGTTGCTGACCTTGGTATTGATGCTACCCCTACACTATATTCGGATTCTATTAGTGCTATTTAGTTAGCCAAAGAATTCAGTCTTCCATGCGAAGACGAAACACATTGAGGTGAGATATCACTTCATACGTGGGGTTGTTGAGGACAAGTCTATTGATCTTGTCAAGATCTAGACTGACCAAAATCCTGAAGATCTGCTCACGAAAAGCCTCTCTACAGAGCGCTTTGCCTTCCTTAGGAGGTTGAAGGGCGTAGGATGAGATGACATCTTTCCTCATCCTATTGTACATGTGTACATGTTGTACTGTCTTTTTCTTTTTATTTTCACTCCTCACTAGGGCAGATTCATCTTTAAGTGGGAGGTTGTTAGGGGTAAAGGCGCCTCCGCCTAGCCGCCCATGTATTACTACATTGATAGTCACCGCCACTGCACACTGCAGGTGGCGAGCGCCCATCACCATCACTTTATTCTTTATTCTTTTAGTGACAGTTTGAATAAAAGATGACTCGGTCACACATTGACTGTTGGAGTTCCCATTTCTTGTCTCTCTCTTTCTTGCTCTTACTCTCCCACCATAGCTCTCGAGTGCAAGCTTTGATCCTTCTCACCTTTCAAAAAATACCCTGAGACCCATAAAAGAGAAATTTTTAGTGAAAAATGAAATGGTTGCGGATCAAGGAGCTGGAGTTTTGCTAGATGCATTTCAACGTCGAGAATCCAATGCAAGCATCCATTTGTCAATTGGATTATGTTTGGACCCCCCACCCCCCAATTAATGGCCGCAAGGTTTGGCATTATGAAGTAGCTACCATATCTAGAAAGTTGAAAAGGATGTGATGGAGGCCAAGGTGATAGATTTTGATGCCAAAAAGCTACCCATCCGGTCGGATCACAATTCGGAGGTTATTTGGCCCCTCAACTGAGTCAGAACCACTTTGCTCAAGTGTGAAAATACCAAAATGAACTAGATAAGTTGTAGCTTAATGTTAATCTTATTTAAAGAAGGCCAAAACTTCAAGAAATGAAATGCCATTGAGGGGGTTGCTTTTTTTTTTTTTGCACCCCCCAAAAAATGGCATTTTTAAGCCTAGTGATCATTCTCTCTTTGCTCTTAAGCCTTGAATGCTTCAATTTTTTGCCATCAATTCCGTTGATCTACACATGAAATGATGTAGTATTCAACAATATTAAAACCAATCTTTCTCTCTCCTCCTTGTTCCTTGTTCATATGGTTGTTCATGAGAGAGAGAGAGAGAGAGAGAGAGAGAGAGAGAGAGAGAGAGAGAGAGAGAGAGAGAGAGAGAGAGAGAGAGAGAGAGGGAGGGAGGGCTAATTTGATGCATCGGTGATGGACGATGGTTCAAAAGCATATAAGGACATAGATCGAGTGGTTTGGAAGTGTCATTGACTCCATTTCCTTGAATTACGAGATGCACATATGAAAATTTTCGAGTAAGTGATGGTTATTCAATTTTAGTGATGAATCATTAGTGGATATGATGAAAAAATGATTGAAAATGGTTGAAAAATGTTTTGCTAATGTCTTGCACGTCAAAATTCATTCATTTTCCTTTTCATAAAATCACAAAAGCCAAAACACGGGATTTAATAGAAAATGAGGTGTTTTTTGCATTTTGGAGCTCGAATGATGTTCATATGGAATGAAATTCTGTAGGCTAATGGATCACACTTTTCTTAAGATATAAAAATCAATATACTTAGAAAAATCAATCATGCATGTTAAAATAAATAGAAAAATTCATGAAAAATAGTTAAAAGAAGGAAAAAATTTAGGAAAAAATAATTTTTGTATATAAAAATTTATATAAAACTAGGAGAATGTTTGTGAATGTATAATGAAGGTAAAGCATGAGGGCTTGCGTAAGTTTGCCTTTATTTATGTGTTTAAGTGTATGTTTTAAGGCTCGTTTCCATGAAAAATTATAACGAAACATCCCTACATTTGCACAATCAATTTAAATGTGAATGGTAGGGGGTGTGTGCTTGAAATGAAAATATATTTGATTAATTTGTTTATTTCTTTACATATATTGGTATTTAGGACATGGTTTGTATAAGTTTTAAGAGGTTCAGTAGCACAAGTTGAACCGGTACTATTCCTTGGCAATGCAGCACAATGGAATTAGAAAGAAAGCATGAAAAGATTGCTTGTGTATTTCACATTGGTTGGTTTTTTAGTTAAATTTTTTGAGCATGAAATGCCATACACTTTTTATATGCAATCTAAACATGGTATTAGAATATAAATTCTTGGATGCATGTCAATTGTACGATTAGGTGATGACCAATGTTGAAAGTGTAAGATTTCCCTTTGCTATATGGTGGTTTGAGGAGCTCTTTATGTGTGTAAATCGAGGTGTTGATCACTTGTATATTTGGATACTCCCTCAATGGAGTTGGGGATGGCAAAACCATTGGACAGCAATCAATACAAACGCACTATTTATTTAGAGTAGTGTATGACTTCTAGATGCTCTTGGTTGTGAGGCCATGAGGCTAGTTTAGTGAGTCTAGGAGGCCCAACTAGAGTTCTAGAGCTAGTGTCGGGCTCATTTTAGATCCTGACAACAAGTGGTGCATTTGGGAGTTGCTAATAAGTGGTAGTTTTCAAGTCTTAGTTAATTAGGCACCATTCTATTAGTTTATGCCAAAGAGCATTAAGATAGATCCATTATTTACTAATAGACACTATCAAGCTGATATTCAATGATAAGAAAGAGCTGAAGGACTAAACAGTGAGATGAAATCATTAGGAGATATTCTCGTAAGTGTAGTATTCTGATATCACTAAGAAAGAGAGGTCTTATTGACCCAATAAATATCTCAGTCAATTCATCTTAGGAGGACAAGGAAGTTGTAGTGATCCCCTTTCCCCAAAAAGTCCATCTACCTCAAGTGAAGTGTAACCCCACCAATATAAACCCCTAGATCAAATCTGATCGTCATGATGTTACAACTAATTGCAATACTTGCAAGAATTCCGAATTTGTAAATCATAGGTTTTCCTCTACCCATTTTTAATGGGTTAGCAAAGGAGGATGCAAAACTTCATATCAGTGAGTTTTAGAAATTAATATTCAATTGTCAGATTCATGATGAAGGAAATCTCATAATGTTTTTCAATATGACTCTAAAAGAAAGAGCTGCAATGTGGTATTATGGCTTAGAAACTAGAACCATCACCATGATTGATTTATTCTTTATGGCCTTTCAAAGGGAGTTTTCCCTTGAGAGGTGGACAGTATTGGCTACGTATTTTGAATGTAACACATCAAGAGTTTGATGAGAATATTCGAGTTTATGCCACTATTCTTATTCCAAGACTCTATTCTTATTCCACCTATTGCCCAATCGCAATACTTTTTACATGGATTAGACTTCAATATCCAAGTGTAGTTGAGTAGTGTTTCTTTTGCTAATATAGATACTGCTATTATATGAGAAAAAGAGGTAGATTCTCACTTATAAGTGGCCTACACATACAAGCTAAACCTAAATTCAATTCTAGGTCGTGGAAATAATTAGGCATTGACTAATGGAAGTCAAGGTGTGACTAGTACACCTATGGCCAATTCAACCAAATGTTTCCACTAAATAGTGGAAGCCAAATGACAAATCCTGATGTAGTGCCAATTAATCAACAATCGATCCCTAATCAGGTGGTTAGGCCAGTTGGTCAGCAAGTGGATGATCAAAATTATGAACCTAGTGCATTAAATATTCTTGGTGAAGTCAAGGACATGATGAAGCATTATATTGATATGATAAGGGAACAATATAGACAAATAGCCGTAAATGTTAATTTCCTCAAGAAGTAGCAAAACTTGATAGGAAGTCGACATTTTGAAGATGGTGGTCCATCAAGATTTAGCTATAAGTGGTGTAGTGAACAACACTTTTCGAGAAATGCCCTAATGTCAAATATAACATGTGTGGGAAGTCTGGCCATCTAGTGAGTACATGCTGGAGTAAGATTATCTCTCTTCAACAACAAGGGAGTAAGCAACCATGTCCAATGAATCATCGAGCACAAGGGAGTAAGCAACCATGTCCAATTAATCGTCGAGCACAAGGGAATAATCTTCAACAGGATGAGGGACCAAAGCAAATATTGTAGAGAGGAAAAGTTATGATAGAAGAGCTGCCCAATGATAGTGGTGTCAACCTTATTGAAGCTATGCGGGTTAATACCACTAAGGCTTCCAATTTACGAGCCATTACAGAAGGACAAAAGATTAAATAAGGCATTAGAGATAATGCAAAACCTATTGAGGCAAACCCTAAATAGGATGATAAGGGGATGCAAGTCCTTAATCCTGATGTGGAAGCCAATATCCTCTAAAAATTGACTCCAATAAGTTACCATAGAAGGTAAAAGCCAAGATAGAAGCACCTAAGCCTACTCAGTGACCCAAGAGAAAGAATGGTCTGGTAGGAGAAGAGAACAATTGCTAATTATCATGAATTGGATTTAGTCAATTCTCTTTATGAGGTAAAGCTTGATGTGAATCGCTTACAATTTATCAAATTATCTCTAGAAGTGTGTAAAGAGTTTAAGAAGATACTTCACATTGGGTATATCATTGAACCCTTGGGAATAGCTCGTGTAGGAGATTACTAGTTTGAACATGCTGAAAAGAATTATCCAAGGGTGGCAGTATATGTTGATGGCATATTAGTGGATCATACCATTGTGGATACAAGATCCTTTGTCAACATTATGAGTTCAGAATTGATGGAAAGGCTTGGATTGGAAATCCAAAGGGACGGCTCCACAATTCTTTGGATGGCTAATGATAGTTTAAGACAATCGAAAGGTTGCATTACTAAAGCCCAAGTTGTTGTGCCGCTACGCACACACAGTGTGAAAAAATCTAGATGGCTTTCTTATTGATCTAGAGAGCCAATGCCATATTAATGTTAGTGTTTGTAGTGTGAATGGTTCAAAAATACAAGATTTTTGGACAAGTTTAGCCAATTTTTAATATTTTTAATATTATCTCTTATAAAAATCCAAAAATTATAGACAACTTCTAAAATAATATGACATGTAAAAGAAAGCATGTTGCTTTCAGCCATTTTGGGAGGATTTTATGTAAAAAGAAGGAATGACAAAATCGCGCGATGCAATCACAGTTTTCAGAATGTGAACAGCACTCCGAACTAGGAGATGAAGAAGAAGTGATCTGGGAGTATTTTTGCCGAGTGTGCTAATATTTTACCCCCCTTTTGAAGCCAATGGAAGCATCAGATTGGCGATCTGAGTAGCATAGAGGAATGTATTATTTTATGCATGTTTTTGTCTACAAGAGATTTATCTTATCATAATGTAGAAATAAATTGGCAGGCTTCACCTCTATGTGTATTCTTCTACATATTCTATTTCTTTATATGAGTATTCTTCTACATCTTCTATTTCTTTGAACCCCTTCTCTTCCGTCTACTCCTCTCCCTGAATCTCCCTTCGCCTTGTTGTCTCTTACCCCCACGGCAGACTTTCGACCCCAAACGCTTCGACAGTGGTAAACCTAGTGTGAAAGTCGATAGCAGAGGTGTGTAAAGATGGGGGATTCTGCTAGATCAAGCGGTGATTCTTTACAACAGATGATTGCTTTGTTGTAGCAACAACAACAAGAACCATTGTTGTTACAACAAACATATGCAAACTCGGAAAGAAGCAAAAAGAATTGATTCCTTAGCTGTGAATGCATTGCAGGCAGTGGGACAAGAATTGAAGCAATTTAAAGGTCAAAATGTTTTGGCCTTCATCCAGTTGTATGAAGAAAAGATGTTGTTTCATGGGATATCACAGTATACATGGAGTCAATATTTCTCCCGTTTGGCCATGCATGCATTGCATGATCGTATTGATGAGTTACATAGAAGAGATGTTGATTGGGCAGCTTTTAAAAAAGCTTTGAGAGAAGAGTTTTTCTTGAAAGATGCAGGATTGGTAACTAAAAATACATTTATAGATTGGATTGAAAAGCCCAATAAAGGGTTAGCTACTACAACTTTGCTCCGTGAATTTGAAAGTCAGTAATGCATAGTTGGATGTCGAGTGAGTAGCAATCATTGGAGAGTTAGAAAATTGATTTTTTTTAAAGGTTGCAGATCCTATCTTGCAAGAGAAGTTGACTGATCATTTAGAAGATGCCTCTTCTGAAATGGGACTAAAGTCAAATTGGGCTAATGTAACTGAGGCAGTGCATATGTTGGTAAAGAGAGAGTGGATGAAATTAAGATGGGCTAATGTAACTGAGGCAGTGCATATGTTGGTAAAGAGAGAGCGGATGAAATTAAGATGGGGTATAAGCACTACACCTACCAATACTTAGAAGGGGGCTGAAACTACAGCCAAGGCGCCTGTAGCTATGGCGGAACAACCGGCTATACATGTTGGTCCGACTCTTGAAGGTGATGATGTGGATGACTTAATCAAAGGCATGTGTGATTTGAGGCTGAATTTAACAAAAATCTATGCAAAGGTCAAAAAGTTGGATGCGTAGGTATCAACTTGGGGAAACATGTAGCTAAGTGCAATAAGGAAGGATGTATGGATCGACATAGATAGATTACATACAGTGGTTATGGATGAGTGATTGTGAGCAAGAGAGATGTAAGTAGTCATTTATGTTGATGAAGGTTGCATAATCAGAGAGAAGAGGTCATATTAGAGCCATGAGAGAGTAAAGAATTGGGGGGAAACAGCTCAAAGAGTAGAGATATTCAAGAGTTCTCATATTTTAGAAAATTTAATTTCACCTCCAAAAACATCTCCAAAAAACAAAGAAATTGATCAACATGTTTTTTTAAAGCCAAAAGCTAGAATATTAAACATTTCTACAATATCTTAAAATAAACTTTCGAATTTTTATTTTTTCTTATTTTTAATTAGCATACCAATTACTTCATATCTACTAATAATTTTACATTGAAAATCAAGCACCACACTCTCATAAATAAGTCCTTTTTTAATATGAAATTTGGTTGAAAAAATATTTTTAAATGAGAAGAGAGAAGGAATTTGAGCAAATTCTTTGTGGATAAATTGTAGTTGCAATGGTCTTGTCTAAACCCTTCACAAAATAAGAACTCTACAGTTCTAATGATGGTCTATTTGCAACATCCAATCTATTAGCAAGTTCTCAAACTTTTGTGCATAATATTGCACAAGCATAGACTTCTATTTGATTTGTTTTAACTCCTTTAACACATGTGTGGTTGTCTAATTGTTTCTAAATCTACTTAAAAGTGCATGTTTGAGTGTCATACGTAACAAAATGGCCAACACCATATGTGCTATACCAATCTCCATAGCCTTACCCTTAAATGTTATAGCAAATTGTTAAACTTCGACTTGATTCCCATGCATGTTATCAAAGCCACTCGCAAGCCATCTTGTCTCAAATTGGGCCACATTGAAATCTGGATCTTTCTTTTTCTTTCCAATAAACTTGAAAGACCTAACCTTAGGGTTAATTGGTTTATTTGGATTCATTATGGGCTACCTCCGCTGCCTTCTCAACACAAGTAAGGAATTGAAAGTCAAAATTTTCTTTGTTGCCACTATAGAACTTTGCAACATGAGTGCTCTACCTAACACTAAATTGTACAATCTCTCATCCACTTGATGAGGAGTAATCTAGTTTGGATAAGAGGAGTTGGTTCCTCATCTTTTGTAGAACTATGAGGAGAATGATACGGGCACTCCTCCAAAGGTACTGACATCTTGGTAATCCTCTATATAGGTTGTATAACTTTTCTCATCCAAGGTTTCACATTATCCTACTTCTCCTCTATCATTCCTTAATGACTCATGCTTATTGTTGTCTTGCCCATAAATCCCTCAATTCATTGTACTTACTTCTTATCAAGCTAATATTTGACAGGTAAGGATAATTCTTTAACATATAAGCAAACAAACAATATTAAAACCTTGAAGTGCATCGTCTTCCTTAAGAAAATATAACACTACTCCAAGATGTGCAAGAACTCAAAACTTTGCCATGAAACAAGGTTGTTTTTGTTTGAATTTTAAACCAGAGATGGCATTGACTACATCAACAGTTGATCATGTGGACTTTAAAGTCCATTTACATAACAAGATCAAATAAACTATAGGTGACTAAGGTAAAACATAATACTAATGTTATATGTGAATATGATGTCAAAGCCTAGGCTAACACAAGCCTATTGCTACTCTTATGGAGATAGTTTTAAAGTTGAGCCTTCACATGATGTTAGAGATTGCTTTGATGTCTTTCTCTATTAACTAGCCTATTGGATGCTTGATTTATGTATCCATTAAAAGGTTTAATATTCAATTTTATTTCTCATAGATGAGCATGTCTATGCCTAGCCCAAGTACTAAGCATTGGTAGGAAATGGACTATATCTTATACTACTTGATTACTACTTGGCACCTTGGGCTATTTTATCCCAAGGGGTAATTATTGTCACCAAGTTTACGTGCCTTTCTAGCTTTTGGCTGGCATGATTGTTACAAGATTTGTGTACCCATGAGCAATACAACCAACATTATCAACTTGATCCAGTGCCCTCATTGTGTGTGCCTTGGGCTATGTGTAGGAACTGATCAATCTACCATTGTAAAATTGATCAGTTTGCCATTGTATTCATCCTTCCATTCAAATTCAATACAAACTATGCCTTCACTCTCTTCTCTTCATATTCATGTTTCTCTTCAATTTTGCACTCTCACATGGTATCATTGCCTAAGTGAGGATATGGAGGCTTCCATAGTATGAGACCACATCTAGGTTGCTATTTGGAGGCTTCCACAAGATGAGACCACATCTAGGTTGCTATTTGGGGCATATTCGTCACAAAGAATGCAATCTTGTTTTTGTTTTCAAGCCTTCTATTAAGCATGCAGAACATTTACAACTTTACTTTGCAAGGTATGGATAATCTTCCCTTCATTTGGTCATCTCAACACCAAAATGTAAATTAGGACGTTTTCAGCGTTCGTGAGTGAGTAGGAGGGCTACCCATTGGAACAAGGCTAAGGCAAGTGGCATGGATGTGTGGGAAGGGAGCAAAGTTGCTAATTTTACTGTGGATTTTTGTTATTCAAGGAAGAGGAAGGCTAACTTTGAGCCTTCAACTACAAATTTTACCTTTTCATCACCCCCAGTAGGTGGAGAAGGTGCAGGCTGAGCCCTAGCAAACTGTGTTCTACAATTCAAGGGGGGTTCTTTTGTGTTTTTGCAGACATCGCAAGTGAAGATGTCTTTTGAGGATGACAAAGAATTTCAAGTGATCATGGATCATCAAAAGTGGCTATCCTACCAACTCTTCCTACATTACTACCATATCTTTTAGGTCATGATGCTTGCCATCTTGGAGTCTTGTGATTTGGCGGAGCTTGTTATAGAGGTTATTGACTACCCTTCACCTCAAGATGAATCCAAACTATCTACAAAAGATAAGACATTGTTGGCACAAGCTCACATGCACATTGGGAAAAACCACATCCGCTCTTTCCTCTTTCTTTCATGTACTACGACTATGATTTTCCATATTGAGCACTTGATAGTGGCTAGGGACATATGGTTAGAGATAGATCAGTTGTACAACCAATTGATCGTTATGAAACAAGTGTCTTTGGAAGTGCAAATGAGGACCTTGAATCCTAATAAATCATCTTCTATGTGGGAGCATGTGAACAAGCTAAGGCAACTACATATACATGTACAAAGTAAAGGGAAGGTGATCACATTCAAAGATATGGTGATAACTCTTTTGTCACAGTTATCGCCTAGATTTTTCACCTTTTATTCCACCTTAATTGCTTCAGGGGGTGGGAATCGACTCTTCAGTGGGAGGAGTTGGTTCCTATGGTCTTGGACTATGAGGAACAATTTAAAGGGCAGTATGCTTCCAAGTTGAAGGCATTGACAAGGACATCAAACTAAGGACAAAGAGAAGGAATCTACTTGTCACATCTATGGCAAGACAGGTCATTGGAAGAAGGATTGCCCCGATAAGGATAAGAAGGAAACCAAGAAGGAGAAGTCTTCAAAGGATTCTAGAGCGGTGTTTGCTCCCTCACCAGTTGCTTTTCTCTATTTGGAGGTGGTTGAGGCATTAGCCCCAATGGCTTCTTATACTGCAATGATGTCCCCACACCCCCACAAATGGATTGCTGATAGTTGTGCCTCTCAGCACAAATGACTTCTATATTTGTGATCTTCGCATGGGCGGATTCTCATTAGATATAGCTCTTCTATTTCTAGACATGGTAGGGGTGACATGCAGCTTATTCTAGATGGACGAGGTGGTACTCATACTTCAGAGATGCTTTATGTGCCATTCTCGGGTTATCATTTGCTTTCATTGCAAAAGATTTGTGCTCTTGGCCTATTGGTTGATTTCGATGCAAATTCATTTCGGATTCTTGATTGTGGATCATGAAAGGTGCTTTCTATAGGTTATGAGGAGAATGGAGTCTACAAGTTTAGGTCTTCTTTTTCCTTGACCTTCTTACTTCATAGACACAATCCGAGCTTTATCATGCTCAATTTGCCCACCTGAATTATGATTACCTACAAAAGGCATCTAGGGATAGCTTGTCCGACAGAGTGGTGAGCCAACAACCTTGTGTATCATGCATTCATGGAAAATGGCATCATGATGCCATTCTCAGCATGACTTCAAGGAGATCTTCAACACCCTTAGAGCTTGTTTCTCTACTGATTTTTGTGGGCCTATGAGAACGGAGTCCCTTAAGGGGAGCTTGTATTTCATGCTTATTGTTGACAACTTTAGCATGATAAAATGAGCTTATATCTTGAAGCTGAAGTTAGAGGATGCTTCCAACCTCAAGGATTGATTGCTTTTTGAGGAGAACCAATAGAGCAAGAAGTTGAAGACATTATAGTTAAACAAGGAAGGAGAATTTGTTTCCAACGAACATGCCAGATTTTGTGCAAATCATGATATCCACCAGGACTTTGCAAATACCAACACTTGTCAAGATAATGGAATATTGGAGTGGAAGAGTCGAAGTGTGATCGAGATGGTTTATACCATGATGCAACATTGAGAGACACCTCAATTTCTATGGAATGAGGCTATGGCTACTACTGTCCACATCCTTAATCGATCCCCTACTTTAGTAATTGTTTGTATGACACCCTATGAGGCATATATTGGGTCTAAGCCTGATGTTTCTTATTTCATGGTTTTTGGGTGTGATGCTTATGTTCACATCCCGAAGACGTAGCAAGACAAGTTTGAAGTGGCTTCCCAAAGACAGGTGTTTGTGGCCTATAGCTCATAATCCCAAGGTTACCAATTATATGATCACATCAAGTGAGATGTCTACGTGAGTCAAGATGTTTGGTTCATGGAGGTACCAACCTCAGTAGGGGGTGAGGAGCACCCCATACTTGGAGATCCATGAGATAGTCAGTGTCGATGATTGTTCCTTTGGAGCATGTGCCTCTCAAGGATCCTTCATGTGAAGAATGTGGATCTAGAGCATTGCAGGATTTATGGAGGATGGAAGATGAAGACTAGATTCATGTTGACATAAACAATGTAGAGCAACTATTTCACAAGTGAATTAGGTTCGAAGATAGATTAGCTTGGACTCATAAACACAATCTTGTGTAGGACACTGACAATGACATACATACTAAGTGCAAGTACCAAGCATCATGATATTATATTCAGTCCTTGTGAAAGTGATAGTCAAGTACAATGCTTTATAGAAGTTGGGTTGTTTCACTCTCCTCAATCACTATGCATATGGGATTCAAGACAGCTCTTCCTGGAGCATACATCATTTGTCATTTCTCAACACCCCCCCTCAAATGATGAGTCCCTACACTTGCCAGCTTTTGCCCCCCCTATATGATAATATGGCTCTGGAGACTAGCTCATAGGCAACCTAATCAAGTTAAAGCTTGAGACTTTACATCTTTGGCAAGGGTTTTTACAAATCAAATCCACTAAGGGAAACATAGAGATCCACTATGGGAACAAATTCCTTAGAACAATCTATCAGAGTTGTTGATGGTAGCGAAAACATCTTTTTCTTCTTCTTCATTCATGAATTGAATTTGGTGGTGGTCATTCTGCATCTGTTATGCTCTTTTATTGTGAAAGTATTCACTAGCAATATGGCTAGTCTTACCACAATAATGACATGTCATCCAACTTTTGTTGTTGGTGTTGAATCCTCAACCTCTTCCTTTGGGTCTAGTAGCTCCTTTGGTGTAGAGGAGATTTTCCCTTGAGCTGGTCTCTTTTACATCTTTGCTTTTAAATTTTCTTTCTCCATCAAGCTGTGAGTGCTCAATGTCTTTGAGTGAGAGACTAGGAACATTACTTAGGGTGGACACAAGGTTCTCATATGGATCCTCATTTACACTTGCAAGCAGCACGGCTATTGCTTCATCTTCATCAATATTATTCTTAAGAGTTGCAAGTTAGGTTTTTAGGCTCTTGAACTTGTTAATGTGTGTGGTCATGGAAGCAGTGTCTTTGATATCTAGTTTATAAAACTGCATGAGTAATTTCACCTTTGAATTCTTTGCTTGGGTATCAAACATCCTATCAAGTTCCTCCCAAGCAGTTCTAACATCTCTAATGCCAGAGATATGATGTAGCACATCATCACTTAGTCCCTAGGAAATGATGCCTAGTGCATTGTTATTCATCTTCTTCCATTCTTTGGTTTTGAGATAGCCTTCTTCAACGAACCCGTCTTCGTCATCTTCCTTCTTGCTATCTACATTATCTTCAAACAAGTCCCATAAGTCCTTTTGCATAAGGTGATACATGGTTTTCTCCTTCCAGGCATGAAAACCTTCACCATTGAATTTAGCTATTTGCTCAAGCTCTGCCATGTTGATAAGCTTTAATTAACCAATAAAAATTTGTATTTTAATGTGTTAAGAGACACAAGAAGATTAGTGTCAAATTGACACTAGTTGAGTATTAATGGATACTAGTCAATGAGTGATCTGCTTGCTCTCACAAACTTATGGATGACTTTTGAGCTTCCTCGAGTACTTCCAAAATTGTAATGAACTTTGGAGAGTGTTTCTCAGTGATTAAAATCACTATTGATAACTTTAGTGAGAAGAAACAGTGAAAAATGTCAAACTTTGAAGCTTTGGCTATGGTTGCCCATAGAGATGACAGTTAGGGTTTCACTGATTGTGATAGATAGAGGGAGAATTTTGGGAAGCCCTTTCAGCTTGAGATTTCCCACTTTGGGGGCTTCAAATGCCCCACAAAGATCTGGAGGATTGCACATTGTGCTGCTCATTGGATCAAATCAAATCTCTCCTGCGAATTTTGCGTCAGTTTCAAGTTTTCTTATAATGTTGGGTCCTGCAGAGGGCATAATGTTGAGCTATGACATGACAAGGAGAAGCGCCTTAAGTCAAAGAACAATCTCTTGAAGTGAGAAATGGTTGAAATGCCTTAATTTTCTCACACTACTTCCTTCAAGGTCAGCAGGTATAACAGTCTCTACAAACACAATCAGGACAACAAGCAATAGTTTGTGCAATGTTGCAGCTATAGTTGCCCAATGTCAATGATTGATGTGCTGCAGGGAGGAGCTCTGGAAGCATACAATCACTTCTCCGAAAGGAAATTCAGAGAGATTTGGCCTGTGGAGAGAGATATAAGAGCTTCAAGCTGACACGGTGCTACTGACTATGGCTGCCATGGAAGCTTCATTGAAGGTAGAGATGCAAATGAGGTTGGAGATGGGGTCCAACACTCAAACCGAGCTAAGAAGAGATTGAGAGAGCTGAGGAGAGATGGAGAGGATCTAATCCATGCTTGATTGGGCTCTAATACCATGTGAAGAATGCGGGTCTAGAGCATGGCAAGAGTTATGGATGATGGAAGATGAAGACTAGATTCATGTTGACATAAACAATGTAGAGCAATTGTTGCACAAGTGAATTAGGTTCCAAGATAGATTAGCTTGGACTCATAAACACAATCTTGTGTAGGACACTGACAAATGACAAAGATACTAAGTGCAAGTACCAACCATCACGATATTGTATTCATTCCTTGTGAAAGTGATAGTCAAGTACAATGCTTTATAGAAGTTGGGTTGTTCCACTCTCCTCACTGTGCATATGGGATTCAGGACAACTCTTCCTAGAGCATACATCATTTCTCATTTCTCAACACTTAGTGGATGAGGAGTTTTCTTTAGCATTGGATTCCCCTATTGCTTCAATAGGAACCAGACACATTCCATTGAGCTTTTTTATACTACTTACTATTTGATGACTCATGCTTTATAGGATAGGAAGCTAACCTCCATGAAGGAGGCTTTGCAAATTTGATCATTTTGATGGAAGGTCGTGGAGTGGAAGTTGGAGGCAACTGAGAGGAATGGTACTTGGTCCCTTGTGCCATGTCCTCCTCATCAAAAGGTGATTGCAGTCAAATGGGTCTTCAAGCCCAAATATCAAAGTGACCGCACTTTGGATAAGCATAAGGCCCACCTCTTTTTTGCTAAAGGTTTTGCACAGCACATAGGAGTCGGCTTTCTATCACGCTGAAATCTCCTCTACAGATTTTTCCATGATCAATCAGCTTTTACATTGCTCTAATAGCATGTTAGAGTGCAATGATGCAAAAGCATATGATCAAGACTGAGAGATAGAGTGAACACGAAGAGAGAGAGAGAGAGAAACATAGAAGATCTACAATATGAAGACTACTAAATAAGGAATGTCGATATGTACATAGGTGCAATGTGTATGTTTGCATATCTTTATCTCGATGATATCACCCTACTATACACCTCAAAGTCTGTTGCAAACTCCACGATCTCAACCTGGAAATCTGTCATCTAAAGTGACCGAGTGTATGTATGTAGGCACACATAAATATGCACAAAATATGGTATAGGTGGGTTGCATTAAATGCAGTCGACTATGCAAAAATATGGATGATTGTGGAAAAAACATGTCCAACTGCTTATGTGGCAATCTTGTGCATGTTTGAATGCTCACATATGTGCAAACCTACCATGCACTACCATCTGGCACATATATCACACAACCTTTGACAAACCACTCTCAAATTCCTATCTAACCAAGAAAATGCATAAACATTTCCTAATCTAACACGTGCCTCTCTCCGAGGGATGAATATATCTCTAACATGCTTTTCTTAGAGCATTTTGTCTTAGAGCATAACGAGTGACTCAAAGAAATAGGAGATAATGGATCCATCTCTACCAAGGATTTTACTACACGTGCAAAAGGGAAGAATAAGAAGGAAACAAAAAGGTAAATAATAATAAGAAGGTGAACAAAAAGAGGGTTGAGAAGGAGAAAAAGTCCAAGCTTAAGTGCCCACATTATGGGAAGGGCACTCATCTAGAGGAGAATTGTTGGGAGAAGTACCCCCAATTGAAGCCAAAGGAAGGTTTCAAGAACTTGAAGGCTACTGCTAATACTATGGAGTCATTATTTATTCATTTTTTTTAGGTTGAAGATAAATTACTTGCTTTTTACATTGAGGAGAAGCCATGGCTCATTGAAAATGGGGCCTCTTCCCACATGACCTATCAATAAGATTGGCTTTGGGATCTTTATTTTCAAAGGGGATTCCGTCATTAGTGACAACTCTTCCATACCCATTCACGGAGTAGTAACCCTATGCCAGATAGACAAGTTTCGTCTGCCAAAGTTTTTATGTACCCGATTTATGTTTTGACCTTCTTTATATCCATGGCTTGACACAAACTAAGTATTCATGTTGTCTTCATGGAGGATGTTATAATTGTTGAGGATTTTTATATAGGTCCTATCTTTGGACAAAGCACTTAGGAGGGTAGGCTTTACAAGCTCACCACCCTTGTTGCACAAACTTTCCATGAGCTTGGGCTACTTTGGTATGCCTACCATGGGCACCTAAATTTTAACTCCATTAGATAAGCTTCTGCCTCATCCACAAGTTGCTTCTCGTAGGGCTACCACTCTTCTTGAGTTGGTACATATCAACTTGTGTGGACCTATGGACACGATCTCCATTAGGAAGGCCAAATATCTAATGCTTATTGTTGATTGTTCTTGCAAATACATGGAGTCCTATTTTCCTGAGTACAAGAGCGAGGCCTACTCCAACTTTTTTTATTAGAATATATTTGCTAAAATGCAAACTTCTTTCAAGATTCATGGTGTAAGAGTAGATCACGGTGGAGAGTTTTGCTCCAATGCTATAGATAGGTTTTGCAAAGAGCATGGGATTCAGAGATGGAGCATTCTCATTCAAACACACTATTTGAGAATAATGTGGTGAAGTGCACCAATTGAACTATGCTTGAGATGGCTCGTTTGAACTTGAAGCATCGAGGTCTTCATGATTCCCTTTAGAGTGAGGTGGTTGCTACAGCAATATATAGTTGAATGCATCTCAAACTTGGGCATTACATGGCATGACTCCATATGATGCTTTCTTTGGGAACGAGTCTTCCATATCTCATTTTCACATATTTGGATATGATGCCCATGTCCATGTGGACAAGAAAAAATGGGGCAAGCTCGTTGAAGAAATTCATATTCATTGATTATAGTAAAACCACAAAGAGATACATGCTCTATAACCCAAAGAAAAGAAAGATTGATATGAACAAGAATGTGGTATTTGTTGAGGTTGTAGTCTCTAGTAGTCCGATTGATGGTGCTCCTCTCATTCATCTATGACTCCTCCCTCTCCCTCTCCATCTCCTCCTCCAACCCCTTCAATTCCCCTTACATCCTTGATGACTCCTTCTACTCCTTCCCCATCCCCTCAAGTTCCTTCAAGGGATATTGAGTTGTCCAAGGGGGCATCCTCTTCTTCTAATGAGAGGATGCATCTTTACCCTATGAGAGGGAGTCCCTATTCCAAACGTGCATTTACTGGTATCAAAGGCCTCTTAGTCTCCATCACAATAGGATGAGCTTATTGTTATTCCATGGTAGTACAAATAACTTATGGAGGATGTGGATGTTTCTCACTTTCCCACTACATTGACAAGCCCACATAAATCAGCCAAGATACAACCCTGGCAAGGTAGTTCACCATGTGTGAACTATGCCCTTATGTCTCGGATTTTACATGATCATGAGCCTACTACTATTGATGAAGCTCTTATATAGGATCTATGGTGTCATGCTATGCAAGAAAATCTTGATTCCATCAAGCATTATTAGACTTGGGAGTTGGTTTCATATCCATGGAAGCAAAAGGTGATAAGTATGAAGTGGGTCTATAAGACCAAATACATGGTTGATGGCACCTTGAACAAGCACAAAGCTAGGCTTGTTGCCAATGATTTGGCACAAAGAGAAATCTTTGGACTATTCTGAGATGTTAGCATCTACAACCCATATGCATACTATTCAGGTTATTTTAGCTCTAACAACTCATGATCAATGATCAGTTTACCAAAGGGACATAAAGTCTACCTTCTTGAACAGCATCTTAGAGGAGTTTTATGTTGATTAGCCTCTTATTTTTTGTGTACAAGGGAAGGAGGATCGTCCAAAGGTTGTAGAAGAACCCCTATGTCTTAAAGCAAGCTCCTAGGACTTCGTACCGATAGATTGATCAGGTCTTTCTATAGAGTAGCTTTTATCATTTTGATCATGACCCTAACATTTTGTAAGTCGAGGGTAACACGTGTGCTTTGGTCATCTTATATGTGGATGACTTGATTATTACAAGAATTGGCTGGCAACAAGTGAATTGGACTCCAAAGATTTTGCAATAGAAGTTTGGCATAGCGGACCTTAGGGTCCTACACTTCTTTCTCAATCTTGAGATTCATAAGTTGACACATGCTATCTTTATTTCCTAACACAAGTATATCTCCAAGATTCTTTCAAAGTTTGGTATGGCAAAGTGTAAGCCCATTTCATGCCTCATGGACCCTAAGTCCAAGATGGTGACTACCAAAGATTCCCCTTCCAAATGTTACTCAATACATATGTCTTGTTGGATCTTTAATCTCGCTTATCCATACTAAGCTAGATATTTCTTCTATTGTGGCATTACTATCTACTTTTATGAGTCCCCTACTTAGGCTCATTGGAGAGCTATATTGCATATATTGCATTATTTATAGGGGACTCCATCCTATGAGATTATGTATGGAGAAGGGGGCCACTCTCACTTCATGAAGTGACTCAAATTACACAGGTGATGTGGACTCAAGATGCTCCACTGCATATTTTGATTTCTCCCTTTGATTGAGAGCTATCTCATAAAGCAATAAGGAGGCGCCTACCATTGTATTATCTTCTATGAATACGAATGCTATGCTTTACTTCTCAAGAGACAATTTGGCTCACCAATTGTTGGTAGAGATTGGATTTCCACAAAAAAGACCCACTTAGCTATGTGTGAGTAACGAAAGTGCCTTAGCTTTGACAAAGAACTCTATGTTTCATGCCCGCACAAAGCACATAAAGGTATTATTCACTTGAATCATAGGATAGATGACAAGTTTGGTCAAATTATCACCTATTTTGAGAGAACTAATTGAAAATGAATTTTGATCACAAAGGGAGGAATGATCCCTCCACATAGCCCATAGACATAAAGGTATTATTCACTTGAATCATAGGATAGATGACAAGTTTGGTCAAATTATCACCTATTTTGAGAAAACTGATTGAAAATGAATGTTGAACACAAAAGGAGGATTGATCCCTCCACATAGCCCATAGCGTCAATGTTGAGGACACCAAATCAAGCTAATAAAGATGGCAGCATTGAATCAAAAAATCTCAAATGTTGAAAAAATCTGTGGATAGTGAAAGGTTGGAAAATGCAAAACATGCATCAAAAAGGTACACGAAACTATGCATAAACTGAAGAAATGCAAAGGAATGCACACTAAAATGACCAAACATCCCATGTTTCTATCAGACTCTAATAGGAGCTCACAACCAAGAGATGACAAACTGACATGACTAGAATAGGCAAGGTAACACCCCCTCTTAGATCATGGGAGTATCTAAAGACCCAATAATCTCATGCGATGAAGCATGAAAGCCTTGGGCAAAGGCTTCATGAAGAGATTTACTATATTGTCCTCAATGGGATAGTAGGCCACTACTAACTTAGAATCATGATCCGCTCTTGAACTTAGTGGTACTAATCCTTGATATGTTTCATGCAAGCAAGAAACAACTGGTTGTTCGCTAGAGCAAGGGCACTCTAGTTGTCCATATGTAGATCTGCAAGTCACATTTGTGGAAATTCAATCTCTGCCAACATATGATGGAGTCAAACTACGTCCATAGCTATATAACAAAGTGCACAATACTCAACCTTTATAGAAGAAAGGCCCACAATAGGCTACTTCTTATTACTACTCCAAGAGATAGATCCCAATCCAAGGGAGAAGGCATAATTATAGTGGACCATCTCAAATCCACATCACCTACCCAATCAAATTCACTCCATCCAGAAAAATTTGCCCCTCTCCATACATGATCCTGTAGGATCATGTCCCGTATAAATAGCATACAACACACGAAGCATCTCTCCAATGAGCCTAAATAGGAATCCTCATACAAGAAGGCATCAAAGCCACCACAAAAGATATGTCAAATGAAGTGCCAATCAATTAGATCAAAGATCCAACAAGGTATTTATAGCATGTAGCATCGAGAAGAGGATCATGTGCTACCAACAACTTGGACTTGGGGTCCATGGCGCATGAAATAGGCTGATACTTTGCCATACCAAATGCTAAAAGTAACTTGAAGGTGTACTTGTGCTAGGAAATAAATGTGCCCTATCCCATTTGATAAATCTCCAAACCAAGGAAGAATTATAGGATTTGAAGATCCATCATGTCGAACTCTTGTCTCAATATCTCTCGAGTCCCGATCAACCTCCTATGTGGCACTCCCTATGATAATAATAAGGTCATCAAAACATACAAGAGGAACAAGATGCACCTATGCTTCTCAACCTTGTAATAAGTGTTGGAGTCATGATCTAATTGATGGAAGCCACTATCCAAGAAGAATCGATCAATCCTCTGATACCAAGCCCTAAGAGTTTGTTTCAAGCTATAGAGCTTTTGCAGCTTGTAAACATAGTCCTCCTTCCCCTACACACCTTCCCCTACACAAGAAAACCAAGATGCTGTGAGACATAAATCTACTCCAAGTTGACATTCAAAAAGCTTGACTTCACATCCATCTAATAAACCGACCAATGGTGATGGGTGGCTAAAGCCGAGATAACACGAATAGTAGACATCCGAGCTGTTGGTGCAAAAGTCTGAAAGTAATCCAAACCTGCCCATTGAGAGAATCCCTTGGCAACAAGCCCCATCTACAATATACTTGGGCTTATAGACCCACTTCACACCAATCACCTTGCACTTCTTTGGATGAGATACCAACTCCCAAGTCCTGTCCCACTCATTGAGCTCAACCTACCTAGCACTACACCAAATATCTTATGCAAGAGCCTCATCAACTCTAGTAGACTCGTAGTCTTGAAGCATCTGTGATATAAAGGCATAGTTCATGCAAAGTGAACTATCCCGTTGGGCTTGTATCATGGTTGACCTGCATGGTCCAAGAAGCTTCTCAAGAACTGAGTAATTCCTGAATCCTACATGAGCTTTTAATACTATCGAGGAATGGGTGATAGAATCAACCTACTGCAAAGGAGACCAAGAGGTACCTATAAAGCACCTATTTGTGAAAGGGACTCCCTCTCACTAAGGGAAGGTAGGTCTTCTTCATTCGATGAAGAAGGATTCCCCTCTAACGACTCAATCCCCCCAAAGGAAACCTAAGGAGATAGGTAAGGGATAAAAATACTTGATGACAAAGTAGTAGATCAAGGAGGCATCAAGGGTAAAAGGGGAAAAGAATAGGAAAAAGGGAGGGAGGGGAGGAGTCACAAACAACAAAAGGGTGCCAAGAGGTAACTTGGAAGGAAGGGGAGGGGCCGATGGCTTGGGGGGGAGAGAGAGAGAGAGAGAGAGAGAGAGAGAGAGAGAGAGAGAGAGAGAGAGAGAGAGAGAGAGAGAGAGAGAGAGAGAGAGAGAGAGAGAGAGAGAGATTTGATGATGAAGAACCACATGTAATAGAAGAATCATCAATTGGATCTTTGGAGACCGTAGTGCATCAAAGATCACATCCCTACTCTCCTCCATCTTTCGAGTCTTCAAGTTGTAGAGCCGATAGCCCTTCATGGTCGTACCATAACCCAACAAAGATAAGCTTCTTCAACTTGGGGTCGAGTATACTCCCTCTTTCTTTATTGTCCACATAAACATACACATCACGCCCAAAGATGCAAAAGTGAGAAATCAAAGGCTTCTTCCCAAAGAAAGCCTAATAGGGAGTCATATCCTACAATGCCAAAGTAGATTATCTATTGTGGATATGTAACACTAGCCACTACCTCACCCCATAAGGAATAGGAAAGACTCATATGCCCCAACAATGATTAGACTTTTTCGAGCATGCTCTCATTGACACTGTCAAAATAATATGTGCGCATGTCGGGAAGACATCGGGTCTTTGGCTATAGGACTGAATAAAAGTAGTAATGGATGGATAGATGTATATGTTGTTAGAGAGATTCTTAAGAAAGGATTAAGGATAATAAGAGATTAGGAAGATTCTTGTATGAGAGCAGAGATGATGATAGAGATTACAGAGAGTAGAGACCAATGCGATGAAACAACACACATGCAAGACATCAAAGGATCAAAGTATCCCAAAACCAATCCTTGATTAAGAAAACCTATTTATAACGAGTCTCCCCTTTACTGTGTCCTATTTCACCCTACTATATCCAAAAACTCACACCAAATACTAGCTTCTACTCTATTACTCAAACGACAAGTCTGATGGTTCCATTGGTTTCGAAAGTGGAATAAAACCTTGGGATGCCTGGTCAAAACTCTCCCAGATCACTCCTCCCCTCCTTGGGACATCTGGTCCTCAAAACTCTCTCAGATCACTCCTCCCATCCGGAGTGTTGTTTGTTGCTTGAAAATTGTGATTGCAAACGACGTGAATTCGGGAGCATTTCTTTTTGCATGAGATCTCCAAGACTGGTTGAAAAATAACTTGCTTTATGCATGACACTCTATTCTACAAGTTTTCTACAACTTTTTAGGATACTTACAAGAAATAATGTCCAAAATATCAAAAATAGGCTAAAATTATCCAAAAACCTTATAAGTTTGAACCATCCATACTATGGACACTAATACTAATGACTAACATGATATTGACTCTCTAGACTAATAAGAAATTCGAATGATGATGCACTCGAGGGTTTTTCACATTATGTCCACATAGCGACATGACATCCACCCCCTCTAAGCCTGCACATCCTCCAATATGTGCCACATGGTTAATCTTCATCTTGAACAATATATTCATCTTTCATCCCTGAAATCTTCATCGTCCTTTTGATCATCCAAGTCAGTATAAACATGTTCTTCATCTTGCACATGTTCTTCAATTAGTTTGCTTATATTCTATTGCTTAAAAATCTTGATCATCTTACTTGCAGTTAGAATCTTCAAATTTGTACCATCTAGCTCACACAAAGAATACATCATATTATCATGAATATGCTTCACAATATAATAATCAAACCATCTCTTAGAAACCTTCCTGAGTGTACTATGTTGAGTGTCAAGACTACTCTCATAGACTAACACCCAATCTCCTTTCTCAATGGGTTTTGGACAAAGCTTGTGTTTATTGTCAAACCTATCTTTGTTCTTCAACCCAGTATCTTTTAAACACATGGCTACAATCTTGATATCTTCAAGCCTCCTTTCTAGCTATTGAATCCACAAAGCAAGAAGGCCCTTTCTGTTCATATCATTCTCCCATGGTAGCACACTCCAACTAGTAATAACATCATCAATAGGCATAATAGGCTTTTGCCCATACATCAACTCAATAGGCATATATCTAGTCATTGTACTATATGTAGTGTGATCAGCCCATAAAGCATACGGAAGTAGCCTAGGCCACTCTCAAATCTTACCTCTGCATGCCTTGGCTAAAGCTTTGATGATAGGTAGGTGTCCACATTCACTTTTTCCATTGCCTTTAGGGTTGTATGCTAAATTGAGAGAAAGCTTTATCACCAACCTCAAGAAGAATTCCCTAGTTTCTTCTACATCCAACTCTCCTCGATCTACAATTATCATTACAACACAACCATAGCGGCAAATAACATCTTGCAAAAGAAATTTACATACCACACTTGTAGCCTTTGTTCTTAATCCCCAATCTTCCACTTAATTTGTTAGATCTTCCCTGGCTATTACAATGTAACGCATTTGCCAAAGTCCCATAGGCATATTCATCAAGTCAACCACCCATTTGTAATGCATTGGCTAACGGATAAGTAGGATGTAGACCATCATGATATCGCACATTGGAACACTTTTGGTAAGTAGCACAGATCTCTACAAACTGCAACACATCTTTATGATATCTTTCCACCGATATCTTTCTTTGATCTTCACACACACCTTGATGTTGACTAGCCCATAGACTCTCATGAAAATCTTTGATAATTTGTTGTTGAGTCCCCTTGTCACATATTACCCTCTATGGAGTTGTGTTTCTTTGCTTTGGATGCTTCCATAGATGCCCATTCTTCAAGAAATACATGTATGCTTTTCTTTAGATTCTCTTGAACTCCTGATCTATCCATCCTTCCTGCTTAGTCAAAGTGCTCAAGTAACGGCCAATAAGCAACCACTCACCATCGTACATGTCTTTTGAAAATGATTCAAGAGAATTTGTACAACAACAATGATCTTGTTGAACATAAGAATTGGAGTAGAAATTTGTACCCACATCATCTCCTTCAACAACCATGTCTTTTTCATCCTCATATCTAGCTCTCGATAGCATATCTGCAATTGGATTATCTTTACCTACAATATGTCAAAACTCTCAATCATCAAGAAAAGACATAGTAACCTATGGTATGAAGTCACAAAGGACTTTGTTCATCCCATTCATTGTATGTGCAACCCCGTTGGTTATTCCCTAAGGTAAGGTAGACATCCTTACTAAGCCCAAAGGTGTCCTCATAGTTATTAAATCCCTACTATCCACATCCAATTGAAATTGACCATATCCAAAGTAGAGATATTCAATAGAATAAATCGCCCTTCTTGCAAAAGCTTATGCAAAGTCATCCACAACTTGACCTGTACCAACATCCCTGATAGTCACTTTGTTCACCAATTGCATATCCCATATAAACCTTAAAGCTCCATTCTTCTTTGGCATGGTGAACCACCTATTTGAATATGGAGCACAAGAGAGCTCCAAAATACCCGTCCAAGACTTTTCATTCAACAACTCAATCAACATTGGTAAGTGAGCCTTAGGAACAAGAATGAGACTTAAGTTCCAAGACACGTGAGGCACAATGAAAATAACCATTGGAGCAACAATACTAGGATCCACACTTCCAATTTCATGTGATTGAAAAGCAAAGGCCTTACCATGTTTTGATAACATCTCTTGGAGAAGCAGTTTCTCTCCTTTGGTGTAAGAAATCCATTGCATCCAATCTTCAATTCCTTTAAAGTCTTTGGTGTAAATGTATGCCCAATTCTTTGTGGATCTCATAGGTTTGGTTGTTGAGAGGCTTGACTCATGTTCTCTCTACTATTAGAAGGTAGAGTTTGAGCAATAGGTTTTACCTTTTTAGCGACATTTTTGTACTTGGTCTCCACATGCACTTCTAGTCCTCCACTTGCTTTGAAACACATGTCTTCTTTGAAGCCTTCAATCACTTTGTACATGTCCATTGAACATACTTTGATAGCTTCATTACCTTTCTCTAAATTTGAATCAACTATGGCTGCAAGATTTCCAATGGTATCAACAAAAGAAACTTCTTCAAAAACTCCTAAAATCCCTTCATCATCTTCAATCACACCACTTTCCTTCAAGCTCTTTTGAACATTACCAATATATTGTTGTTCCTTCCTTTGCAAGTCTTAAAACTTTCTAAAACATATGGAACCTTCTATTGTTATCCCTATGAACCCTATAGAAAAATATTTCTTACATTCTAAACTAGGAAAAAATAGTTTTCTTTGTGTACCGTCAGAGTCCCACTTTACAATGGTACATGTAGAAAACCCATCATATCTCGAGGCTCTTTGGACTCCTTGCTAATTGGTAAAACTCACAAAGGGTTTCTTGATTCCTCTCGTGATCCACACATACAATCAAGAACTGAACAACACATAGTAATATATCCATCATCCTAGTCTCAATCCATCACCTTAGTCTCAATACGAATTGCAGTAATATATGATTATCCAAGAATCAAAGGGTGAGAAAGGCATATCATGTACAAAGATATTATGCTCATCTCAAACATCTCCAACGGTCAGTTTCACATTAGGACAAGCACCATACAAATCCCCTAATAAGTTATTTGCAGGCCAAATTCTCCACCCATGATCCGTGTGTCAATCGGCCACCTTCCTTTGGAGTAGAGACTCTTTGACATAAGATTAATTTCTGAACCACGATCTATGAGTGCAACACATGGCTCATCAAGATCATCAACCTTAACTTGAGTCTTTGTCATAGCCTTGGCCAAATGATTCCTTGAATAATGGCTTCTGTGAAAGACTTCAAATTCCTCATCATACTTGAAAGGTGAGAAGGATTGAGGCTTGCACTCAAGAGCTATGGCGGGAGAGCAAGAGCAAGAAAGAGAGAGGCAAGAAATGGGAACTCCAACAGTCACAATGTGTGATCGGGCCTTCCTTTATTCAAACTGCCACTAAAAGAATAAAGAATAAAGTGATGGTGACGGGCGCCCACCACCTGCAGTGTGCAGTGGCGGTGGCTGTCAGTGTAGTAATACACGGGCGGCTAGGCGGAGGCGCCTTTACCCCCAACAACCTTCCACTTAAAGGCGAATCTGCCCTAGTGAGGAGTGAAAAGAAAAAAGACAAAGACAGTATATCACTTGTACAATAGGATGAGGAAAGACGTCATCTCATCCCACGCCCATCAACCTCCTAAGGAAGACAAAGCGCTCTGTAGAGAGGCTTTTCGTGAGCAAATCTGCAAGATTCTGGTCAATCGAGATCTTGACAAGATCAATAGACTTGTACTCAATGATCCCACGTATGAAGTGATACCTCACCTCAATGTGTTTCATCTTCGCATGGAAGACCGGATTCTTGGCTAACTTAATAGTACTCATAGAATCTAAATGCAGTGTAGGGATAGCATCAATACCAAGGTCAGCAGCCAAACAACCCAACCAAATGGCCTCCTTACAAGCCTCAGTGGCTGCAACATACTCGGCCTCTGTAGTAGAAAGGGTCGTGCATTTCTGCACTCTGGACATCCAAGAAACAGCATCTCCTGCATATGTGAATACATAGCCACAAGTGGACTTCCTACTATCTGCATGTCCTGCATAATCAGAGTCAGTGTACCCCACGACTCTTGTATCCGTGCTGCCATAGCATATGCACATATCTGCAATGCCCTTCAGGTACCTCATGATACCCTTCACAGCATCCCAATGCTTCTTACTAGGTGTAGCCATATAGTGTGCCACAATACCAACTACAAAGGCAATATCTGGACAAGTGGCTATCATGGCATACATAAGACTACCCACTACGGATGGATAGGGAATCTTGGTCATCTTGGCCCTCTGCTCATCTGTCTGCGGGACAATCAGCCTATGATACCTTCACATAAGAAGGCAATGGACAGCCAATAGGCTTTACGTCCTACATGCGGAAGTGCTCAAGTTCTTTATGAATATACTCCCTCTGTGACAAGTAGAGGAGTCCCTGCCAAGTATGTGAGCGGCCTCTCCCAGATATTTCATCTCAAAGCTCTTCTTGAGCTAAGCCTTAAGAGCATCTAGCTCATCATGAGCTTTTCGTGCTATCAGCATATCATCCATATAGAGGACCAAAATCAATAAAGAACCATCACGGGCTTTCTTCTTGTAAAGACACAGATCCATAGCACTCCTGTTGTAGCCCTATGACTACATAAAGGCATCAAACTTATGATACCACTCCCTAGGTACCTGTTTCAAGCCATAAAGACTTTTCTTCAATTTACACACTAGGTGCTCCCTGTCAGGTTCTGCAAAGCCCTTAGGCTGCTCTATATAAATCTCATCATACAAGTCCCCATGTAAGAAAGCCATCTTGACATCCATCTGGTATAAATCCAAGTCAAGCTGAGCAACCAAAGCCAAAACTAAGCGCAAGGTGGTCATCTTAACCATAGGAGAAAAGACCTCATCAAAGTCCACACCATGCTCCTGCTTTTAAAACCCTTTGCTACCAATCTAGCCTTGTATGCCGGCTTGGGGTGTCCAGGGGTACTTTTCAGCTTGTACACCCACTTGCATGGCAAAGCCTTCTTGCCCTTAGGCAAGGAAACCAAATCCCAAGTCTCATTCTTATGCAAGGAGTCTATCTCAGACTGCATAGCCCTCTCCCAGGAGTGACTGTCACCCCTGCGCATAGCCTCATCATAAGTGAAAGGCTCTCCTACATCTATAACCAAGACATAATGCATGGAGGGGTGGAATCTATCAGGTGGACATCTGTCTCTAGTAGACCGTCTCACGGCAGGCTCTGCTGCATGCCCAGCTACCTATCCAACACCCTGACCATGAGCATCTGCTGGTAGTTGTAGGCTGTCCAACTTGATGTGTGGGAGCTCTCGGCTCCTCCTGAAATATGACCCTGCGGATCTCAACAACTCTCTCAAGTTGCCTATGCATCTTGTCTTCATGGAAGATTACATCATGACTACGGATGACTTTCCACGCCTACGAATCCCAGAGACGGTAACCCATCTCGCCTACATCCCCATAACCAAGGAAAATGCATTTGATACTCTTAGGATCCAACTTACTTCTCTTGTCCCTGGGCACATGGCAAAATGCCTCACATCCAAAGACACGAAGATATGCATAAGAGGGAGGTTTTCACTCCATACCTCCTCGGCAACCTGGAAATCCAAACCACTAGAAGGGATCTGTTTATGATATGCATAGCTGTACTAATTGCCTCAGCCCAAAAGCTCTGTGGTAGGCTTGCGTGGCTAAGCATACTACATGCACACTCCTCGATGGTTCTATTCATCCGCTCAGCCAAACCATTTTGGGGGGGGGGGCTTGTAGGGGGCAGTCAACTGACGCTTAATACCCCTCTCATCACATAACTACTCAAAAGCACGTGAGACATACTCACCCCCATTATCTATCCTTAGGCATTTTAGCCTATATCTAGACTGGTTCTCAACCAATGCAAGCCATCTTTGAAACACAGCCCAGACTGGTTCTCAACCAATGCAAGCCATCTCTGAAACACAGCCAAGACATCGGATTTCAGCTTAATGGGATAAGCCCAAACTTTCTGTGAAAAATCATCTATGAAAGTAACAAAATACTTGGCACCACCCATAGACTGACAAGGCATGGGCCCACAGACATCTGAATGTACCAATGCCAAGGGCTCACTCATGCATGGCCTACCAGACTTTTTATGCCTAGATCTAGTCTGTCTGCCATAAAGACAATGCTCACATGAATCAAAACATGTATAATCAAGGGGGGGTAAGTACTGCAAACCAGAAAGCATTTTCATTCCCTTCAAAGACATATGGCCCAAACGGGCATGCCAAGAGATACATGTGGGATAGAACCCACAGACAAAACATGATCAAGGGAAGAAGCTGATACAATCAAGGGATAGAGGCTGCCAGCCTTGGCCCCTCTTGCAATCACAAGTTTGTTACGAGTGATCTTCCATGCAGAGTCTCCAAAAGATGCATGATAACCTGCGTCATCAAGCTGTCTAGCTGATATGAGACTGCATGTCAAAGTAGGTACATGACGTACATCCTGCATAACAAAACTACTGCCAGAAGGAAACTGCAGCCTAACATCACCAATGCCCACAATATCAAGAGAGCTGTCATCACCCAAGCGCATAGAACCCGAAACAATACAGTATGAATGAAACCACTCTCGGCAAGGTGTCACATGAAAGGACGCACCCGAGTCCAAGAGCCAACACGGTGCATACATAGAGTGTATCTTTGTTATCTGCGAAGCACTAGAAGAAGCTGCAATGATATAATCATCATCATCAACATCCTCAGGCTCCATAACATTGATCTCTTCAATTTTAACACTAGACTTTGCAGGCACTATGCTGCGATCAGAAGACTTATCTTGCACTTTGTCTTTCCCCTTATCTTTGCGCCTTTCATTGCGCAGTTCATGGCATTGTGGCCTAATATGGCCCTTTTTCCCATAATGGTGACAAGTAACATCTGCATTCCTGCCACGGGATTTGCTACGTGACTTCCCACAAGACGTGGACCGAGATTTCTGAGAATCCCGTCCATGACCACTACCACTGCCACTGCCATGCTTTCCATATCCATCATGAACCAAGCTCAAGAGTCGGGAAGCCAAGCTTTGATACCAGTTGAAAGGTGAGGAGGATCGAGGCTTGCACTCGAGAGCTATGGCGGAAGAGCAAGAGCAAGAAAGAGAGAGGCAAGAAATGGGAACTCCAACAGTCACAATGTGTGACCGGGCCTTCCTTTATTCAAACTGTCACTAAAAGAATAAAGAATAAAGTGACGGTGACAGGCACCCGCCACCTGCGACTGACTATCACCGTCATACATGGGCGGCTAGGCAGAGGCACCTTTACCCCCGACAATACTGAAATTGAAACTTACTTTATCTATCTCAAAAATTGATTACAATCCACCACACTTCTTGTATCATCATCTTCATGTGCATGTGCCCCGTGTACCTCTTATATACCTTGTATCTCTTGGGACTTTAAGGTCTCTCCATCTCCTTGTGAGTGAGGATTGGTAGGATCTCCCAAAACTTGTTTCCTCTTGATGATATCAATGAACTCGTGAAACTTACGTTTAGCAATTCTAAGTACCTCTCCCACAGTAAACTTTGAGTTTTAGATTTACCTTTGCTTTGCTCATGCTTTTCCTCCCATGATGCATCATCCATAGGTACTTCGAGTAGAGGAACATCATGTGGAGTTTTATCACAATGTAACTCTTGTCTCCTTTCTTCCACTTCCCCTTGTTGCCCTCCTTAATGTACCTTCATTGCTTTCTTCTCATTTGCACTTTTCTTCAATAATAGCTTTGTTGTTTTGGCTCCTAGCAATGTATGCATACACTGACAAAGAGTCTACAAGATCATCCCAACCTGTTGTTTGTCGAATACAATTGCCAACTTGGTGCGAAGCATCCCTAGCAACCTTCCCTCTTTCTGTTGTCTTTACTACATAAGATCAAAGCACATTATCTCGTTCAAACTTCTCATTCATTTCAAACTCTTTCTTTGATACACATTCCAATTTGCAAACCATATGTGTAGCAACTTCCATAACAGGTAAAGCATGTTTAGCTGACACATCATCCACAAGTTTACTCATACCACCTTTTCCAAAGTTAGTACCAAGAGGTAAACATGTCTCCCGCAAATGAATTTTACCCTCTTTAAAGAAGACAACAGCTTTACTTAGTGCATCTTTGAATGAATCACAATCCTTTTGAAAGTGACCGACATTATCACATCATATGCATCTTGAAATAGAACCGCCATGAGTTTGAGGTCTTTGCTCAAAGGGTTGTCCTTTTTCTTCAAGTCTTGAAAACTTCAATTGCAAATCTTGCATACATTTCACTAACCCATCTAAAATTGAGTCTTCAACTTTAGAACTTACAGTTACTGGCTTGGTTACTTGCTCTGTTGAAGTAGAAGCTGGAGCAGTACTAGCCACAACCATCTTGTCCCTTCATTTTTGTCTCTTTGCAAGCAAAGAAACAGCATCTTTCCCTCTTCCCAATTAGTTTTCAATCCCTATTCAACATCCTTATCTTCCAAAAGTACTTCAAGACTTCTTTGAAGTGTAAGGTCAGCAACCTCTACAAGAAAAGTTCAGTCTTTTCAACCTCAAGAGATTGGTGTTCCCTATTTGATAATTGAGAATATTTACTCTCAAACTCTCACAGCAATTTTGTAAAGCAACATCCCTATATTGGGTTTAGCAACCCACTCCAAGAAAGTCTTCCTGGTTACCCACTCTAGATCTTTCTCCATAAAGTATTTCTCATTGAGCACCTTCTTGAAATTGTCCCAATTGTTAGCATGCACATGTTGTATCTCTCTAATCCTTATTTTTATCTCCATAACAATAACCCGCTCAAAATTTGCTATCATTTGTTGCTCTGAGACCCTGTTCAACTCCATCTCCTTTGCATATGTCTTAAGATACTTAGACGCATCACAACCTTCAAATTGATCTACCTTGTTTACTACCAATTGAAGTGCATTTGTTATAGATTCTTCCATCCTCTCAACGATTTGTTGTTGCCGCATATACATTGCAAACTCCCTAAACATCTGCAACATGTCTTCTTGACACACAACACCTATACCAATAGCTAGACTTGTCATAGCTTTGAACTCCCACCCCGACTGTTTCACGTCAGGTTCACCAAAAATATGTCAAGATAATCTGTGTGTATGCCAAGAAGACATTGGGTCTCTCGCTATGGGAGTAAATAAGAGTAGTAATGGATGGATAGATGTATATGATGTTAGAGAGATTCTTAAGCAAGGATTAACAGTAGTAAGAGATTAGGCAGATTCGTGTATGAGAGTAGAGACAATAGAGATTACATAGAGTAGAGACCAACGAGAGATGAAACAACACACATGTAAGATATCAAAGACTCAAAGTATCCCAAACCCAATCCTTGATTAAGAAAACCTGTTTACCATGAGTTTCCCCTTCATAGTATTCTGTTTCACCCTATTATATCCAAAAACTCACACCAAATACTAGCTTGTACTCTGTTGCTCATACAACAAATCTTATGTTTTGTTGGTTCTAAAAGGGAGGTAAAACTGTGCAATGCTTGGTTGGAACTCTTTCAAATCACTCCTCCCCTACTCCTGTCTAAAGTGTTGTTTGCTTTGCATGAGATCTCCAAAAATGACTGAAAAGCAACTTGCTATATGCATGACATCCTATTCTAGAAGTTTTTTACACATTTTTAATGTCCAAAATATCAAAAATAGGCTAAAATTATCCAAATTTACGATAAGTTTAAACTATCCATACTATGGACACTAACACTAATGACTAATATGAGATTGACTCTCTAGATTAATAAGAAAACCAGATGATGATGCATTCTAGGGTTTTTCACAGTATCTGTGTAGTGATACAACAACACTCCACCACACCATTTTCTGATGGTATATTTGGATGGGAGTGCTCCACCTAAATACCATGGTCCTTGCAAAACTCAAAAAAATAGGTTAGAACAAAACCCGCCATGGTGGTTTGCTCGGACATCACAAACTTTGAAAGAGATTTGCTTCTCCGCAAAAACCTTCCACTTGCAAAAGTGGGAGTATGATTCACTCTTATACTTCAAGAAACAAGTATTTGGCCTTCCCAAGAGAGGCCGTGCTGCCCATAGGTCCACAAAGGTCAGTGTATACCAACTCAAGCGATGTAGAAGCCCTCCGAGTAGCTTGTGGATGAGGCTACCTATGCTACTTGCCCCTCAAACAACTAGAGCAAAGAGTGTGAATGGGATGAAAATTTGGGAATCCCTCCACAATCTTCTTTCGAGAAGCCCGATGAATAGCATCAAGATTCAAATGCCCATAACGAGCCTGCTAAAGCAATCCAAGCTCATATAAAGGCCACATTGCAAGGGCTATGAGTGTGTAAAGTCTATGGTCCTATGTATTGTCCATAAAGCAAGTCCTAAAGATGTATCCTCCACTATAACTGCATCCTGGGTAAAGATGACTGGAATACCTAACTATGTAATATTGTAAACAAATAAGAGATTAAAATCCACACCTAATACATAAAGGACTTTGACCGAAGAAGTATGCCAATCGAATAATAATAGAGGAATGGTCCCCACTATACGAATGAGGACGGAAAAATTATCACCCATGGTGACAAATCCCCCTCTAGATCTCATGTCCCAACCTGTCCAGGCATGCCGGCCCAAGCCTGTAGCACTTCGGAATGAAGGCCCATTTGGAGACATTAGTTTGCTAAATCAACATACAATAAGATTGTATCATAAATGAAAATCCCATTTCTTTCTCTACTTCCATTTACCTAAGAAAAACCGAGATGATGATAGGCATAGGATGACCCATTGAAAATCAACATTAGCTTAATGTTAGTTTCCTTATGGCCATCTCTTATCTTGCCTGTCAAAAAGTTACTTGCGAATAACAAGAATCGAACCCATATCCTCTACTTGGAAGGCAGATAATGTATCGTAAATCTATATTCGCTTAAGTTTCATTCCCGGATATTCTAAATAAATTGTTTCTATAATACAAATTAACCAAAGTGGTTCCATGCGTGCGCAAAGACATTGTCTTGCTCAAGCGCCTAGTAAAATGCAAGTGATGGATTATTTATGTTTAATTCATTTCATATATGATGATTCATGGAACGCCATCGATGAAAACTGTGTTCATATCTCTCCAATGAGTAAGCAAAAATTCATTAACGAGTTGCTTAAGATCCATTAAGGTTGCAAAAAAAGGACTCGCACCATTAGAGTTAAGATTAAGGTTAGATCTCAGCATGTATATCGGCCTGGTCTTTGGGATCCGTATCCATTGTAAGCCGAGCCTTAAGACCTGGAGTTATGAGAAATGCTATTTTCTTTGTTTTTGTTATCAGAAATTTTTGGGAATTTTTAAGATTATAGGTATTTTTGGGATCATATCAAAAATACCTTTGGCCAAGACCTTTGGCCGGCTAAAGGAATGGAAACGAAAAGAAATGAAATTTGTTAAAAGTAAAGTCTTGTATGGTTTTGACGTACTTCTATCTTTGATAGATAGCCCAACATTAAAAGCTATTCAAAGCTTATGGTTACCTGGTTTGTTAGATGCTATTAATAATAATAGTAACTCATTATTTTTCGCTATTGGACTCGGAGGTTCACCACGCTATTGCTTTGGGTTTACACACGTTGATTCTAGTGAAAGATGCTTTAGATGTGCGTGGTTCCAAACTCATGCTAGATAAAAAGGAATTTGGTTATAGTTTTCCATGTGATGGGACGAGTAAGGGAGGTACTTGCGATATATCTCAGTCCAATGGTAGCTTCCTTCAATCCAAAGCAAGGCTTTAAGTATCCTTCAGGGTTCTACAAAGCAGTATACTATCACCCCTACTATGCAGTATTTACTACTTGGGGCTATTCAAGTATTGTCAACACGGCAGGCTAAGACATGGTGTCTTATGTAAAGCCACATATTAGATTGGCAAAATTAATATCAATATTGTCTACCATACTAAAGCTCGTTATGCTGCAACGGCAATGGGTTCTTCACCACGAGACTCTAGCTACTAAGTCGACGTGTCATGGTTGCCGAGGTGGAGGGAAAGGAAAAAGGGCAAACCCTCGACCAAACCACTTTCATGAAAAAAACTAGGGACGGAGTCGAACCATCATTCCAGGACCAAAGGCTGCAACTTGTCCAAATTTGGAATCATTTTCTACCTATATCTCTATTTAACCTTAATTTTGATTTGAAATTAAGTAAGTGGTACTTACTAATTCCTTTTTTCTTTTTCCTACATATATTCATTAGCAAGCCTATCATACAAGAAAGTTGCATGGCGTTCGGATTTTCAATGGGTTTGCTTCGATATCGTGTTTATATTCTCGTACGTTATGATTCCAGTTGTCTAATCTTTGTGCATTTAATGCACACTGCATAAAAATGGCCAATAAGGATTTCATACAAAAAAACTACAAACAATAAGGTTAATGAAGGCGTTGATAAAAACTCAATAAAAGAGACTTCACCAGTGGAATCTGATATTTCAGATATTGAGTATGATGATATGTTATCAGAACCTATTTTAAAGTGCTTAAACTAAATGGGAATTGACTTTCATAAAAGCCATGATCGAATGCTCCACTATCATTAAAAATAAGATAATATAGGACATCTTGTTTGTTTGTCTGTCAAAGGTCCACCATGCAAGACCGATTTAGGAGACATGATAACTGCTTTTGGCCTTATTGATTGGCTTATTGCAAGTAAGCTAAAGGCAAAAGGTAATGTGTTCTTCGGGAGAGCAAATGAGCTAAGCTAACTTAACTCATTTGGAAATAAAAATGGAAAAAGTGTTATCTTGCGATTACAATACTATAAATAATCTGTTGTCAACCAAACAAGATGCCTTTGCTTAAGTTAAAGCCAATTTAATTAATAGCAAAGCCATTAGCTGATCAAACCATGCAATATTTTGTATATTTAAAGTTATGAACAAAGAGGAAGAGATAACGTACTTGGATAGATTCTTTAAGTTTAAAATCTATTGAGATTTCAAAGCAAGATGTTCACAGTGATCTTACTTTTAGGCTAGGTGACAAAGTGGTTATGTAGAGGACTGCAAATCTGTGTACATCAGTTCAATTCTGATCTCGGCTTCCAATAATATGATGCTCCAAAGCAACATCAGATAAATTTTTCCCTTTAGCCATTAACTTTTTCAATTTTAATGTTGCCTTACACAAATATGAAGAAGAAAATAAAACAACATTAAACATTTCTTAATATAGTTAGGGCAATTTATTGAAAGGTCTTTCATGCCAAAACAAATGATTACCCATAAAGAAATAAATTGAATCTAAACTCCTAAAGTTGCTTTCTTTAATGCTTTTGTTGTTATCATGTAAACATAGTAAATATGAGCAATATCCTTAACTGAAGCTCTATATTTCATGGCAATTCTAACCTTTGTATTAGCGATAATGATGTATATTTAATTTGTTTCGGAGCAAGACAACTTGGCAATAAGTCATGTGGAATGAGGCTGCACTATTCACGAGCCAAGGCTTCTCCTCAAAAAAAGAAGTATCATATCATATACAAAGATAGGCTCATTGGTAGCAGGTGTGGCCTTCAAATCCTTAAGACTTCTTCTTGGGCTTCAAATGGGGGCACTTCCGCTAGCACTTCTCAAGATGGGTGTCCTTGCCACAATGGAGACACTCATGTTTCCTTTTGGAATCCTTGGAATCATCTTTCTTGTACTCATGTTTCTTAGCCAAGAAGCCTCGCCCTGAAGTTGCAACAAAAGCCTTTGTCGAGCTGGATCCGTGGTACATATATCTCTGAGCTGCTTGTTGTGCTCCAACACTAGCAAGGCAAGATTCTCCCAAAGAAGCATATATGTGATCCTTGAAGTAAAAATATTGGTGTAGAATCCATCGAACTTTGAAAATGGCAACTAAGTCAATAGAATCATGGCCATGTCCTCAAAAGATATAGCTCGTTTGAGAGATGCAAGCTCATCTGTCATGTCCCCCAACTTCTTGATATGGTCCTTCCATGGAAGGAGAATCATCAACACTAAGCATCTGAAGTTTCTTCTCAAGGGATATGCGGTATGCAAATGTCTTCTGATAACAAAGAGATGCAAGTTTCTTCAAAACCTCCACATCAATCTTCAATCTACGAACATGCACTAGGATAGAATCTTGTAAGCTCATAAAAAGAAAGGACCTAGCTCATAAGTCGAGCTAATCCCATAAGGTAGTATGATCCATCATGAATCTAACATCGAGATCCTCCAGAGGGCAAGCTACGAGATAAGAAACAAACTCCCAAAGGTTGAAGGTATCGAGGATATACTCCACCTCATATGACCACAAAGAATAGTTGAAACCATACATAAGCACCTGCACAGAGGGTACCATTGGGAGCATCTTTGAACCATGGTGTCGAATCTTGTCAAAAACATGGAGGGAGGAGATAAGAGAAGGTCCCTATATAAACGAGCTTGGTGACCTCCGTTTCTTGATCTTCATGCAAGCTAGTATAGTAATCTTTCTGTTTCTCAAAGGAATGATGAGAGACATCATCCTTGGAGTCATCAAAACCAAAAAATTGGTTAAAAGACATCTGCGAGAAGTTGCAATCACCCAAAAAATTTGTGTTTGACTATCAACATGAAAATGGGAGAAAACCAACTTCATTAGGTATGTAGATATACTGCCCGGGTGGAAGATGTTGCCGTCAACTACAAAAGACTGTCAACTACGAGTGAAAAGACTATCACCAACCTACGTTTGCAACCAAATAACTATCGCCATCGCCAAGCAAAATATGCTATCACCTCACACAAGTGGAATTGCCTTAAGTAATAATTAATACATTTGTAACAAACGCCAAGACTAACGCCTATGTTTGATGGCTAAATGGTCTCCTCTACAAGGAAGACTCAAGTGTCTTACTTTTAGGCGATGCTACCATGTGAGAGTACACTTATTCCAGAGACACGAATATAATGAAAAAGAGAAAAAAAAGACAATAAAAATAAAAAAAATCTACACTTATTGAAAATGGATACTAAATACAATGGGAGAATTGATCAGTCCTTGTTCGCTATCAAAGGGATTTTAGTTGAAAAATCGTATCCACGGAGAATCTGAGATAGAAGAACGTAGAGAATAGAATATGGAAGAGAAGTAAAAAAATAGACAAGAGGTATATACGATAAAGACAAAGAACAATGAATCAAAACACTATGTACTAATATAACTTGAAATTCCTTGTATAGCACTACTCAGAAGCAATCTCCAAGCATTAGATCTCCTGGAGCTCCCTTGTAGACCAAAAATGTGCAGCAAAACAATAGCTTCTTCTCTGCTTCTCAAACCGCAAATCTGATGATTCTGTTAGCTCCAAAAAGAATATAAAAGCTTGATTAGAAATCTCCCGATTCACTACTCCCAATTCAAAGTGTTATTTAATGCATGTAAACTGTGATCGCAACGCACACGACTACTCCTTCCTTTTTTTAAAAATCTTCTAAACTATTTTTAAAAAGCCACTTGCTTTACACATGTCACCCTATTCTAGAATTTTTCTTCAAATTTTTGAAAAATTTACAAGTAATAATATCCAAAATATCAAAAATAAACTAAACTTGTTTAAAAATCTAGTATTTTTAAACCATCCATACCATGGACACCAACACTGATGACTAATATAGCATTGACTCTCTAGATCAATAAGAGAGCCGAATGACGATGCACTCTAGAGTTTTTCACAGTGTCCACGTAACAGGGCATCGCAATTCACAATGTCAATGAGGGCACCAAATCAGGTTAATGAAGATGGCAGCATTGAAGATAAAAGTATCGAAGATGAAGAGTGCACAGCTTGCAAAAGACAATGATCGTTGCCCCAACCAAAATCTGCTATAAATAGCAAAAAAAATGCTGAATGGTCAACCTGACCGTGTGGCCAAAAATTGGCCAACTGACAATATTTAATGCAATCGTAGGCATGCTTATGTGGCAAAAAATCCCAAAAAAATGCCAGATACCTGGACAATATCTAGCAAATAGTGACACACTGGGAAATGCAGAAAATGCATCAAAAAGACACACTAACCTGTGCACAAATTGAAGAAATGCGGAGCAATGGACACTAAAATTGCCAAAGGTCCCATGTGTCCGTCAAACTCAAGAAGAGCTCACAATTAGGCGATGACAGATTGGTGTGACTAAAATAGGCAAGCTAATAGCAACTGACCCCTTTATGAAGCCATTATCTTAGGCTTCTATGCTTCATTGCATAAGGTCTTCGGATCTTCAAACACTCCCATGATTTGAGAAGGGGTATTAGCATGTTACTTGTCAGATTGTCATCTCTTAGTTGTGAGCTTCATCAGAGCCTCATGCAAACAGAGTTCCAACTGTTTCAGCCCAGAGAGTCTAGGTGTGTACATTTCTTTTTCAATATGTATAGAGTGTGTTCACACTAGTACCAAACACATGCTTCTTTTTCAACAGCTGATCATCATGATTTTCCTTGCTAGAGGGGGGCGGCCTGTCTAGATATTTTCACCAACATTTCTTGGTTCGTGTGCGGCTGGTTGGCCTGTTTTATGCTAGCCAATTGCATCTTTTTAGTGCCCAAATACTGGCTGGCCAGTTTAGGGCTGCTTGGGCTATGCCAGCCCTCACCTCCCCCCACCCGAAACAACCACTTGGAGACCATTTCTCTTTTCTTCAATGTATCTAGCATTCCTCCGCCTCCAGTGCAGCCATCATCATCAGCCTGATCCAGTGCCCTCACTTACGCCTTGACTTGCATGCAGGGACTGATAAGTCCACCATTGTATGCAGCCTTCATTCAGATTCAGTGCAGATTATCACTTCATTCTCCTCTCACGCTGTCTCTCCTCTTTGTGTTTCCTTTTCATTGTGCACTCTCACAGAAAGAAGAATGCTGAGAACTGAATAGATCAGAGCAGAAATGTACAACAGGCTATGTGAATATCCACTCAGCCAATAGACCTCTCACTCTGTACATGACAAAGTGATCAAGGACTCAGGGCAGTGCTTATAAATAGGCAGAGGAGAGACAAAAATCAAGCAGTTGGCCAGCCTGGTCTGATCCGACTGGAGCAGTCACCCAGATCTGTCAGATGCAAGGCCAACTGCCTGAACCTAGTCACATGCTGTCCATGCTCCTCACTGGCCTGCCCAAAGTTGCCTCCTCTGGCTGAAGCTGCCTGCATCTGACTGGTGACTGCCCACTCCACAGCCTGCCCAGCTGTCCAGGAGGTGACCTCTTAACAGTAGCACCCTGCACACACAAAATAAGTTTGTGCCATCTCCACTCACACAGGTCAATTGCACCAAAGCACTTAGCAAACCAACTCTCGCCATGTGAGTTCCAAGCCTTAGAATCACAGTATTCAACCTTCATAATTCCGTTTAGAAACTCACATCTCCAAATGAGATATTGGAAGATACAAGGACCATGTAACAATCCAGTCAATCTCTAGATCGGAAACATGCTCATGTACCTTCATAATTCCGTTTAGAAACTCACATCTGCAAATGAGATATTGGAAGATACAAGGACCATGTAACAATCCAGTCAATCTCTAGATCTGAAACATGCTCATGTAATTCTTTATATGAGTGTATTTGACACAGCTTGTAGCAAAACCCTTTTTTTTTCCAGCCTCCCTCTAGAAAGCTTGGCTCCAGTAGTGAATACTATCTACTCAAAAGGCACAACTCTTAAATCCAAGCCCCTTGTTGACATACACATCTAAAGTGCCCAGGTTTTCCACCCAATCAACCAAAGGCTGTGTATACATAAAATTGACATGTAACCAGTCAGCTCCTGTCACTATAGCAGAACACTCTTCTCACCAAGAAAACCAACAAGCCAATCAAAATAAGTTCAGGAAAGCCAAAGGTAGTTAGCAACCACATAACTATAGAACACAAAAGACCAAAGAGTGCTGAAGATTAAATTCATGAATTGTACAAAACTCTTCATACACCCTTGAGTGATTTTATGTGATTGGACCATAACAGTGAGAGAATGATTACATGTTGAATTTCCCTACACCAATCATCAACTCCAGTTTCTCTGCGGCCCACTGTGACTACACTGAAGCCTGAAAGGTTTACAACCATACAATCTTTCCCAGGGTGAGGAATTGTAGCCTGGCACAAGTTCCAACCAAGCAACCCTGACTCAGGAAACTGTGCAACTTAACAGCTCACTTTCACTTTATACAAAGTTCAGGAGGTTTTGTAGAAAGAAAACATCAGGTGACAACTTTCAGCATAAACCAAAAGTCACCTCATGCTTGCCCTTGATGCAGCGGACAAGCTTCAGTGCATTAAGTAAGTTCAGTGAAAATGCTTCAATCATCAACTTCATCATGCAAACACCACCGCATGATATGAGATCTGCAAAACTGCTGCGCGTCATCTTTGCAACTATTGTAAATAATGCTAGCATATGGTACGTTACAGAAACCTTGACTTCTTAACTGGCGGGAGTAAGGCGTTTCTTTTCCCAAATTTTAGATGCTACTGCAATGGTTACCTTATCTCTCCACACTCATCTCAGATGCTTGGAGGTACACTATGCACCTGATGATTGTCCTGTCCACTCGGAATCCTGGCATGACAGTAAAACCCACTTTGTTTTCCTCGGCCTCCATACCAGGCACAACACTCTCCATACAGATAGGAGAGAACAGGGTGCCCCTCCTTGCTTGGAAGATGCTGGCATTGGGTTGGAAGCTAAATGCAAGCCTATGCACTAGCCAGACTGCCTTAGCAAGCCTCAAAAAATTCTGATAAAAATGACTGTTTGGATGGCTTCCTTCAGTGATCTGGTTTCTATGTTCAAAATTTCCAAAAAAGGAGGTCTCCATCTTGGGGTGAACCAGCTGCAGAAACTTCTTGTGGCAGAACTTTCCAAACATGCAGTCTGGATTTACACTAATAAGCTCCAAGGGATCAATAGCCTTCATGTCCATGTATTCATCAAAGCAATCTCGCCTATGCTTATCTGGATCCAGGATAGAAGACAGGCTACCAAATATGTAAAAATCCTCATTTTCAAATCCATTCCACATTTGCTGGCAGACATAAGACTCAAAGGCATACTTCCGGTGAGAACGCCTCGCATAGTTGATGCCCACTTCAATAGAATCAGATGCAGCATCAAGGTCCCATTGAGCAGCTTTCATGAGAGAAATAAGCAATTTTGTGAAAGATTTTGAGACCTCAGTTGCATGCTGAACTGCATGTTCGAGCAGCTGTGCATAAGGTGCGTTTTCAGCCAAAGCAGATGATGAAGGTCCTCCATTCACAGGAGAAGAGGCCTCCTTTGCCAGTCGTTGTTCCAACTTCTTGACCCTTTTCTCTAACTTCTCTCTCTGGAGGGTTGACTCCGCAAGCATATCCTTGAGACTCTCAACTTCTAGATTCTTCTTCCTAATCTCCACATGGAAATTGTTGATGATACCTTCATAAGATTTCAACAAAACTTCCTTTGGAGGATTTTGAGGCTGTTGAAATTTAGTCTGATCAGTGTAAGGGTCTGTAGGATCAACAGATTGACCAGAAACAATAGCATCCCTCTCAGCATACGACTGCTTCATCTCATAAAGTTTCAATATATCTGCAACAACAGCCTTGTCTGCAACCTCATGCTTGACTGGGTCATAAGGGGAATGGGCAGCTTGCAGTTGAAGGTACGAGCTCTTGAGAGAAGATATGGTGCCAAATATTTTGGTTACAAGGGTTTCCAGAACACGTACTTTGACAGCCAACAAGCTAGGATCTGGCAGGGTAGGAGGAGGTGATGGACTGTCAAAGAAGGAGGAAGATGAGGGATTCATGGCCATGGAACTTTTGTTGCTGTTTATGAAACCATACCCTCCATCCAGATCAAGCTCAGAGCTGCGGTCTCGTGATGCTCCACCTCCTGCTCCACCACCACTGCTGGAAGCCTCTCCTTCAGTGGTATTGGAGTCTTCTGAAACCCGTTTGTTTGATTGCTGCTGATGTTCCCATTGTTTAGCTAGACTGCTGGGTTTCCTCTTGTAAGCTTGAGCCATCTTCTGCACAAGCTCTGATAAGTTGGAAACTTTCTTAGGAGACTGAGCAGGGGAACTGGCCATGGTTCTAGCCTGCTTCCACTTAAGAAGCTTCAGGAGACAGAGAGTAGAGGGTTCTGTACTCTACATCAGCCTCTACTTACCTTTTGCAGACAAGTTGGAGACTTTCTTAGTAGACTGAGAAGGGGAACTGTCCATGCTTCTAGTCTGCTTTCACTGAATAAGCTTCAAGAGACAAAGTAGAAGGTACTCTGACATAGCGTCTAGTCATCTTCTGCAGACAACTTGGAGGCTTTCTAACGAGACTGAGAAGGGGGATTGGCCATGCTTTCACTGAATAAGCTTCAGGAGACTGAGAGTAGAGGGTTCAGTATTCTACAATAGCCTCTAGCCATCTCCTGCAGACTTAAGTTATGGTATAATCAAACCAGCAACCTCCCAAACGTGCTCTCAGGTGCAATCCATGTGCCGTTAAACATAGATGATAATGAAACATGTCATTGCAGATGACTGATCCACTGCTAAGCCTGTTTGAGGTACCATAACAGGATACTAAAAAAGTGGGTTTCCACGTCCAGGCACTTCCCAAATGAATGTTTGTTCAAGCTCAAGCTCATAAAGAGTCAAAATAGCAGAGGTTTGCAGATTTCCACAGGGGCCCATCTGGCTTCATTTGTCAGGTTTCAGCAGTAGTAGAGCAGGTTCAAGTCGAGTTGCAGACTTGCTGCTGTCAAGATCATTGAGCTTCCACCGTAGCCACTGTAACCTTAGTCTGATATTTCTTTAAAAATGAGCATGAAGAAGAACAAGAAGTTACCTTCTCGCAACCACCATAGTTAGCAGTGATCAGCCCTCTGCCTGCCAGTAGGCTCAAGCAAGCCCCAAACTTGAAGTGACTGCTCTGAACACGCCAATAGAGAGCTTCCAATTTGCCCACTCTATCAAGCACTTAGAACTTACTTGTATGCAAGTAAATGCAGACCCATAAATACAGCCGAAACAGAAGATAGTTAATCGCCTCTGTCCAAACAAAGGCTTATTATATCATTACTCTGAGCCAACCCTGCTTCTCAAACAGGTCAGCCATAAGACAACCCTGCATCTTACACAGTTCTACCATCGTCAACCCTGCTTGAAGGCTCTGGAATGCCACAGCCAGGATGAGCAGCTGAGAAGCCAATTAAATAAGAGCCTTTGGGAGGAAAACTCGCAACATAGCCAAGGTCTCGGCCTCACGTTTCTTCTGTGATACAGAGCGGCAACTAAAGAAGGATAGTCCAAGGGGAGTCCTTTTCCTTTCTTCCTTTTCTCGCCCTCCTTTCCCGTCAGCAGGAGGCCCCCTGCCTTTTCAACCATCACCCGCTGCTGCCCTATCGCCTCCATGGCAGCGCAATCTCCCAGCGTCGCTTGTCTTTTTTCGTCCTCCCCTTGTCTTGAAGCGCCTCTTATCTTTTTTGGGCCAAAGGGTAAATTTTCCCTCTCCATTTCTTGCATTTTCGTAATTGAAAAAATCTTCTGATAATGTGGCGTCCCACCACATTCCCCAAAGCACCAACATATGGCACAACACAGTGGAGACTACCACCAAATAGGTCTTCTAGAGCCAATACAAACATTGTGATTGGCAATTTGCTGGGTTTTTTTCTCGAATATTTTAGGTATTTTTCCTTGTAATGATCAAAAAATAGCCATAAATTTGGAGTATAAAAGAGTCTCATCTTATCGCATCGAGATATTAACACTCTTCGAAAAGCATTCTCTAGAGCCAATACAAACACCTTCACATTGGCAATTTGTGGGATTTTTCCTTGGATTTTTTAGGGTTTTGTCCTATTGTAATCAAAATAACCATAAATTTGAGGTATAAAAGAGTCCCAATTGATCATATCAAGACGTTACTATCGTGCCACTAGCAAAATTGTCCCCTATTCTAATGTATAGTAGGAGAGAGAGAGGGATTTGAACCGATTTTTTTTCTTTTATTTAAATTGTAAGGTTTCTTTTCGAATGTGATAATTCACTTAACACTAAACCTCAATTTTTTGTGAACATTGTACAAGACCACATTACATTACGTAATTCATGTCCCATATTCAAGAAAATACAAATTTATATGAAATTGGATCTTCAAATGAACATAATTTTATTTACAATTTCATGCATTTTAAGAAAAATCAAATATAAATACTGAAATTTCTCTCCAACCTACAATGAGATGGATTCATGAAAAACCAATTCCCTGACCTCATTCACTCCGCTACATCTAGATGCTACACATGAATGGACATGATCTAATCTAAACACCTCTCACATATAGGTCATGCAACCGAGACCTATCTATCGTAAGAGATTGAGCATCTATATTCACATGTGTCATTTGGAGCATATCATACCACAATTGTGCACCCAAGCACAACAGCAACGGGTTAGTGCTATGAGGCCTATGCGGTGGTTGGCAGAGGAGAGTATTGGAGACTGTGTATAAAAAAGTTTCTTTATTGTTTACTTGCAACTCTATTCACATTTTTTGTAGATAGAGGCTTTGCTTTATCTACTAAATGTCACTCGATGGCTACTTCTTTTGCTTGACTTTGATTTCTTATTGTTGTGCATAAAGGCAAATAGCAGTACAAGGATGTTCATGTGTCAAGAATCACAAGTGGAAACCTACAACAATGGGTATAATAAATGATCTTTTGGATGCCCACTTGTTTTACATTAGTGAAGAGAGGAGATACATAGATCAGAACTTATCTTGCATTGGACCGATCATATCGCGCACTAATTTTAGAAAAAAGATTTCCAAAGCACCCAATTGAGAAGGCTAGGCTTACATGCCTTCTCATCAAGACACGACCCTATGAGCTATAGCATGACAATTGTATAGGCTAAGATGGGACAATCTTTTGAGAGGCTATGTCTACAAGCATGAAATGCATGATGTGTTTCAAGAAGCACATGGAGGGATAGCAAATGGTCACTTTAATGGTGATACAACTAGAAGGAAAGTGCTTCAAGCACAATTGCGGTGGTCACTGTCACTAAATTGATTGCTTATTACGCATTCTCTATTTAATAAATTCATGTCAATAAATTAATGGCTCACTTTTCTTTTAAGTGTTGATGATGATCTAGCATGGCCATGAGACCATTTAGAGACCAATATTCCTAGTGTATCACTTAATGGGGTGATCAAAGCACTGTGACGAGGATATCTGGTACGGGCAGTACAAGTTATGAAGGGGGAAAGAAGTGTCTGCCAAGTGTAAGAGTGTACACAAGAACCAAGGAGTTACACATAAATGAAGATGGATTGAGTTCTAAGAAGAGGAAGTGCATTAGCATTGTGTTATGTATTTATGTGTGCATCCAGGGACGCCTAGGAATGTTTTACTTGTGTGTAATGAGCATTGCATTCATTTGGGATCATCCTCTCCCCTACAAGTCAAGGTTTAAGGTCTTTTCTTTCATTAAGAAAGACGAGAGAGGGAATTCTCTCACTAAGAAAGACGAGAGAACGTGATCCTCTGGAAGTGAGGAGAGAAGTGATTTTCTCTTTCTAAGGTCTAAAATGACACAAGCTTTTGTGTGGAATTCAATCTTAAGGTTGAGGCCCAAGGCAATCTAATGAACTCTCCTTATATATGACTCAAAGTGGTTGCATGGACCACAAGTTAAGAGTACAGTTTAAAAAGCTGTTTTTTTGAAAAATCCATTTTTAAAATATCTCATAATAGAAAAATGATCTCTAAAAATGGGCCGCGTAGGTTATCAGAAACGGCGAGATCTATAACTTTCGTGCTGGACGTTTTTTCATCCAAACAACACACAAAGAGATATCTCGAAATTGGTGTTGCAGAGTGGAACAACCACATCTTGCATGAGAGAACAACTCAACTATCTCTCCAAGAAGAGAAGCTCTTGAAAGCCTATAAAAGAGAAGGCTCTCTTTGGGTGTAAGGGAGGGGTGAAGGAAGCATCACTTTGCAAGTTCCAAGAGGAGAAGAGAAGGTACAAGTGCTGCGGAAGCCCTGAAATCAAGTGCTGCGGAAGCCCTACTGAAATCAAGCTCCAAGAGGAGAAGAGAATGTCCAAGTGCTGCGGAAGCTGTGTTGAAATCAAGTTCCAAGAGGAGAAGAGAAGGTGCAAGTGTTGCGGAAGCTCTGCTGAAATCAAGCGCCAAGAGGAGAGCCCTACACATATTGTGTAGGAGAGAAGGAGACTCAAGAAGGATCAAAAGGTGCCAACTTCCAAGTTGTGCAAGTGTTAGCCGATTGTACATCGTGCAAGGAACCGTGATCTTGTTTCCAAGATCTACAAGTAAGAACTAGCTTATGTGTAACGAAGGAGCTTGCTCCTTGTCAATAATATAACTCCACAAGGAGGGGGGGACTGGCCCATCTTCTAGTCCCTAGTGTGTTGCCACAATTTCTCTACCTCTCTCTCTACATTTTTCTTTTCTCTCATCTATTCTCCCTCTGTGCCAACATAATATTCACCATATATATTTTAAGTATATAAGAAAGTCAAGCATGTATCTCGGCTTTTATAACAGCCAATCATGTTTAAAGATGTGACTCATTTTGTAAAGCATTGTGATAAGTGCCATCATACCAAAGTATGGATTTGAAAAGATACAATGGAATTATCTCCAATTGTAGCTATTGGCCCTTTGAGAAGTGGGGAATAGATTTCATTAAACCTATTAGTTCGTAGCTCAATAATCACAAGTATGTCCTATCATAGTCACTATGGAGTATCTAATCAAATGGGCTATGGCTAGGGCCACAAGAAAGAAAGATTACAAAGCCATGGTGAAATTCTTATGGAAGTAATGATTTGGCTACCCTATCAAGATAGTGGGTGACCAAGGAACTCGCATCATTATGATATGACTGAGCATCTACTATCAATATTCATGGTTGCCCATAGGAATTCTTCCCTGTACTACCTTTAGGCAAATTTCCAAGTAGAATTGACAAACAAAATTCTTATTAATGTCATGACTAAAATAGTTTCTTTCTCTAGGAGTGACTGTGATAATAAACTCGTGACAGTTTTATGGGTCTATCACATGGAGATTGTGACATGTCAAACCCCATTTAGATTTACCTATGGCACATATGCCAATTGGATGCATGATCCCAAGTCTATGAATAGTAATTTGGGAATGATGGAAAGGCAACAAAACTTGGATAAAGCACCTTACTAAGCTTGAGCAATTATTTGAAACCCACATCTTGGATATGCATGCTTTGATTTGTGAGAAAGCAATATGAAAGGTATGGTTAAATAACAACATAAAATAAAAAAACTTCAAGAAACATGGTCTCATGTTGCTTTATTCCTAAATAAAGGAAGAAGTTATGAGCCTTGGACCATTCCAAGTCTACTTTATTAACATAACAACAATGTTGAGCTTTGAAACTCTAAGGGGAAGGAATGGGCTACATCAACAAAAGCCATATCACAAAGTACTATCCCCTACAAGGTTCTTAGCTTGAACCTCCAAAAAAAAATAATTTTAAGGCAATGAATGTCATAAAGATCAATCTAGACAATGAGAAGTTGGTGCTACCCACTTATTTTCGGGTCAACCCACCAATAAAGGAGCCAATTCTACTATATTCATATATAAATCTTGGATGAAATTTGATCAATAAAACTTGTGCAATAAATCCTAGAATAGCTAGTATGGGGGTGGATCATACTCCTTGCTAGAAAAGTGTTAGATTTTAATGGATATTGTAAAGGGAGTAAGCCCTAAAGTGGAAGCACAAAGTAGAAGCAAGAGCTATGGTAAATGAGCAAGATCAAGAGAGAGACACACACACAAGATGTGAGAACTCTAACATTCACAATGTGTGACCGGCCTTCCCTTTATTCAAATGTCACTAAAAGAATAAAGAATTAAGTGATAGTGATGGGTGCTCACCACCTACAATGTACATGTGTGTGGGTACTGTCAGTGTAACTAATACATGGGCAGTTAGGCACATGCAACTTTACCCCCAACAACCTCCCACTTAAAGGCAAATGTGCCCCTAGTGAGGACAGAACAAGAAAAACGTGACAAGGTACAAGTGTACATAGAGCACAATAGGATGAGGAAAGATGCCGTCTCATCCAACACCCATCAACTTCCTAAGAAAAGTAAAATGCCCTGACTGAGAGACTTTTAGTGAGTAGATCTACAGGATTTTGCTCAATGGACTTGTCCTCAATTACCTCTCCAATAAAGCGGTAATGCACCTCAATGTACTTTGTCTTCTCATGGAAGACCATATTCTTGCCCAACTGAATTGCACTCATAGAATTAGAATGCAATATAGATACCACATTAGTAATGCCAAGGTCTACCACCAAACAGCCTAAGCAAAGAGCCTCCTTGCAAGCATTAGTGAGGGTGCAACATACTCTTCCTCTGTAGTAGATAGTTCTATGCATTTCTGCACCTTGGACATCCAAGAAACAACACCTCTAGTAAAGATGGAAACATAGCCAAAGGTGGACTTCCTACTCTTTACATTCCCTTTAGCAAAGGTGAACATAGCCAAAAGTGGACTTCCTATTGTCTACATGTCCTATATAATGAGAGTTAGTGTACCCCATGACACTTGTATCCTAGCCACCATAATAGATGCACATAATTGATGTACCCTTCAGGTATCTCATGATACCCTTGAAGGCATCCCAATGCCATGTGCCAAGTGGCCATATACTATGCCGCAACTCCCACTACAAATGCTATGTCAAGATAAGTGGCTATCATGGCACATATCAAACTGCCCACTACAAATACATAGGGGATCTTGGCCATCCCAACCTTCTACTCATTAGACTGGACAATGGACCTAACTAACCTTCACACGAGAAGGTAAAGCATAGCCAATGGGCTTTTCATCCTATAGATGAAATCAATCAAGGACATTCTGGATGCACTCCTTTTGTGATAAGCAAAGGAGTCCCTTAGAGCAATTACGCCTAAATATATGAGGCCTATCACGTGTCCGTCATCTCAAAACTCTTATTGAACTGACCTTTCAATGCATCTAGCTCATTAGGAGCACTCCTAGCAACCAACATATCATCTGCATAGAGGATTAAAATTATAAGGCTGCCATTATGAGCCTTCTTTGTGTATAAACATAGATCCATATCACTATGAGAATATCCCTATGAATGCATAAGAGCATCAAACTTATGGTACCATGCCCTAGGTACCTACTTAAGGCTATAAAAGTCAATTAGCACACTAGTTGTTCCCTGCCAGGGTCTACAAAGCCCTTAGACTGCTCCATGTAAATCTTATCATGCAAGTCCCCATGAAGAAAAGTTATCTTGACATCTAGTTGATAAAGATCCAAGTCAAGTTGAGCAACCAAAGCTAGTACCAAGTATAGTCATCTTCATAATAGGAGAAAAGACTTCATCAAAGTCCATGCCATGCTCCTGCTTGAAATCCTTAACAACCAATCTAGCCTTGTATGCTGGCTTGGGGCATCCAGGGGTACTTTTCAACTTGTACACCCACTTGTATGGCAAAGCATACTTTCCACTAGGCAAACTAACCAAATCCCATACATGATTTTTTGTGGTGAGCCATACTTTGACTGTATGGCCCTCTCCCAAGAGTGACTGTCACCTCTGCACATAGGCTCATCATAAGTAAGAGGCTTACTAGGATCTATCACCATAACATAATCAATAGAGGGCACAAAATGCTCAGACTATCGTGTATCTTTAGTAGATCACCTCAAAATAGGATATGGGGCATGTACATCCTATGGAGCATCAAGGACTGGGCCACTGGAGCATCATCCACCACTGCTTTGCACGTTGTCGAGCTGGTTGTATAGTAACAAGAGGCTCCTCATGAAATATCACCCTGCATACCTCAATGGCATGCTCAAGCTACTTATGCATTTTCTCCTCAGGGAAAATAACATCATGGTTGCAAATAACATTCCAAGTTTGCGGATCTCATAGGTGATAGCCCATCTCACTTGTATCTCCATAAACAAGAAAGATGCATTTCACACACTTAGGATCCAGCTTGTCCTTGGGAATATGGCAGAAAGCCTCACAACCAGAGACATGCAAATAAGGATGGACCATCCCTCCTCTGTAACCTAATAATCAAGAGCAATACATGGGGATCGATTAATCAAGTGTACGGCCATAGTAACTGTCCTCAACCCAAAAATGTTGTGATAAGCTTGCATGGCTAAACATACTATGGACTTGCTCTTGAATTGACACATTTATATGCTCAACCATACCATTCTGGGATAGGGTGTATGGGGTGGTCAACTAATGCTTAATACCCCTCTCATCACAAAATTGCTAAAAGGCTTTAGAGACATACTCACCCCCCTTATCTGACCTTAGGTATTTTAGCCTATACCCAAACTAGTTCTTAACCAAAGCAAGCCAATGCTAAAATGTAGCCAAGACTTCTGATTTCTGCTTAATAGGGTATGCCCAAACCTTATGTGTATATCAATGAAGGTAACGAAATACCTCACGCCACCTAATGACTTGTAGGGCATGGGATCGCATACATCTGAATGAATAAGAGCCAAAGGCTCATCCATGCGTATCATACTAGACTTTTTATGCATATTACATGTCTACCTACCATATAAACAATGATCACAAGACCCAAAACACTTATAGTCAAGGGGCAGAAGATACTACAAATGGGTAAGCATTTTCAATCCTTTCAAGGACATGTACCCAAGGTGACGATGCTAAAGAGATATGTGTGGAACTGCATCCACTGCCAAAATATGGTCTCAATGACCAAATACAAGCAAGGGGTAGAGAGTATTGAACTTAGTACCACATGCAATGACAAGAATTCCCACGGTAATCTTCCATGAGGAATCACCAAAAGACTGCTAAGAGTCTCTCCCATGGCAGTCATTACCGCTCCTACCATTATTACCTCTAAGTATCAAAGCATGAGAGGTGCAAGAAGCATTGACATTCTTTCTATTAACCTCTTCATTCAAGAGTGCACCCTCTACATCCTACAAATTTAGCCCTTCCGTAGGCATGTTTACACACAAAATTGTGTGAAATGTATTCCATGATTAGATAGTGGAACTGAGAGAAACAAGGGAGGGAGATTATCATTGAATTCAATCCCCCATGAAGACAAATGGCTGAGAATGAAATGAAACTCATTTAAGTGGGCTGACATGGAAATGCCCTCCTTCATGCGAAGGTCGATGAGTTGCTTCAGTCAATTCAGAAGTAGAGCTTTGCTTGTCATAGAAATTGTGAATCTTATGCCATGAGTCCCATGCAGAGTGCCCATCAGAGACAACATATAGAAAACTTTCTTAGAGAGGGATAAAATGATTGTGGACATAACTCATCCAATTCAACCCAATCATTTGCATCAATATGTTTAGGCTTGACACCTTCATGTTTCAAAGGCTTAATCTGCATTTTATACACTAAAACTTGCCAGATTTGGGCCTTCCAATAGCTATAGTTGGTGACATCCAACATGTCAATATTAAAGATAGCACTACCGTTAGATTTGGCAACCATAACGGGACCAAGCAAGTACACAAAAGGGAAAATGGGCTACTGTAATAACTTGCAAATTAGCCCCAAAACCACTACCAAATCAAGCTAAAAGCAAGAGATATTGACCAAATAATGAGTTGTCCACAAACTCAATGCAAAAGAGTATCAAATGGAGGTGACTGCTCATATAAACAATGCAATAAATTGTAATTACAATATACTGAAAATAAAATATAGCAGTAAGAAATCAATGCCAAAAAAGGGGCAATTATTGATACAAGACAAACTGCAGCTGCCAAGGAATAGCTGCAACTAGCAGTGAGTGAATATGCAACTGGCATTGAGAATTGTCAAAGGATCAATGTGTCAGACTGTGATACATCCCATAGGCATAACTATCATGCATAGAGTAGGTCTCAAGGGTAACAAAAGAGACCAACCAAAGGCACAATTGACTAGCCAATGTCATGGAAGCTCAATACATAGCCAACCAAGATGCATACATCACTGACAAAGCATGACAGAGATAGGTGCCGGCCCAAAAGCAATGTTAGATTAGCCCATTACGCATCAACTACATACATAAAGCATGACAAGAGCATGGACATACCACCAATCCCACGGTCTCACTATAAGACCCTTAAGCTCAACTATTGCATAACCAAATACTCAATGTAACATCCAAGTGTCAAATAGCGGCTCCCACTAGAGCAAAAGTCAAAAGTAAAGCTCAAAACCTCATGTGATGAGTAGCATCCATACATCCAATTTCCAAGTAACAAACTTTAAGAGAATCAAACCCAATGTAGTCAGCAAAGCTTTTACTGTAACATCCAATGAGGTAAATGACAACCAATGTTAAGTGTCCAAGCTCCAAGATAGCTTGTTAGAGCTTGGGTTCCACCATATATTTGCTATTTTATACCTTAGTATTTGTGTGTGCATGTAGGCTTGAAGGTTCAACATATGTAAAGCAACCTTTATCTTTCATATGAAGTTTCTATTTGACATTCAGGCACCTTCCTGATGTTCGGGAAATTATATCTTTTGAGATCCTATGTGATGAGGAATGTGATCTTCTTCAGGACAATGCTGGATTTTGGTCACGCTGATGTCTGGTTTTATTACTATGTACATGTTTCCTGAATATTTACGATGTCTATTTCAAGTTATTTGATCAGGAGTGGTCGTAATGATAGAGAACTGTGTGATAGATTTGAGGATAGTAGATTTGCGCTGATGAATGTAATATGTAGTTCGTGTTTGCATAGTGTTCTTGAAGAATAAATGTGTGGAATGGCTATAAATCATGTCAAGAAGTTTCCTGCAGTAAGATAGTTGTTTCAGGCAGTCTGATGTTTCCCCGTATTTTCCGTTATGGTCTTGATAGGCCATAAAACTTTGGCGATCCTACTGGTTTCATGGGCAAAATTCTCATGATTTAGGCATTAGACATGGAACCAAATTTTTCATAACGAAAACTTCAAGATTTTTCAAGAATTCAAGGGGTTTTTGCCTTTTTAGCCAATTTTCTGCACTTCTACAAGTTGCAGGTATTAGGATATCCCTGCAGTCAAATTGTTTGAAAGAGGATATCTTGAAGTTCTTGTTCTTGAAGAATTCAATCTCTTCAAAAGTTCCAATGCTGTGGATTCGTTGCAGAATATTCAAGAATTTCAGGTAGTTACATGAACTGCAGGAGTTTCAGGCAGCCACCTGAACTGCAGGAATTTCAGGTAGTTACCTGAACTGTAGGAATTTTAGGCAATCACTTGAACTCTACAGGAATTTCAGGCTAGTTACTTGAATTATTGTAGGATGGAAATGACAGGCATAACCTAAATTGCAAGAAAGATGGGAGGAAGCTTGATAAACTTGAGAAGTCTGGTCAATAAAGGAGTTTCAGGAATTTTCAAGAAGTACCTATAAAGGAGTATTTCAGGCAGACTGAACTGCTTGAATTGTAGAAGTACCCTGAGTATTATAGGCTGAAGACCTATTACTCCATCATTGCAGAAGGAGGTTGGATCATAGCAAAGTGGATTCTTTTTCAAACTACAGATATGCTTCATTATGGGTAAATCCAAGAAGAAGGAAAAGAGATGCAAAGTTTGCTTTGAGCATGGGCATAGTTCCAAATGCTGTCCATATGTCCATGAGTCTTGTGAAAGTGGGAAGTCTTGCAAATATTTTTGCATGTTTGATCTATGTCAGTAGTTCCATGGTATCCATAAGAAGTTCTCTTTAGCAACCAAGAAGAGTTTCAGTTTAAGACTGGATAGAGCATGGGAAAAGCTGACTTCTTTTGAGACTGTACTTGATGATGCATGTGAATGGCATTATGATCATGAAGTCCAGAAGGTTAAGTCTTGCTTAAGTTTGAAGTAGGTTCAAAGATTGCTTATAGTAGTTGAGAAGCTCAAGGAAAAGTATTATGATGCATTGGATTTAGATCAGGATTCAAGTTCAAGTGATGATGATGATTGCTATCCTTTACCTATGGTTTTGCTAGAGATTGAGGCTGAGGGAGTTAGAGAGCACAAGAGCCAAAGTAGCCAAGAATCCTCTAGTGCCCTAAACCCAACACAGGAGCTTACCAATGGGAGAGTGGAGCATCACACACCTTGCATTGACAACTTGAAGGTATTTTCTATATTTTGGTCTTTTGCATACTGCCATAATCAATCTCGATTTACCTTTCTTGAAGAAGAAAGAATTGATGAAGTTATCATCAAGGGAGTTGATCAGTCTGTTGATCAAGAAGATTAGTTACATATTCAAGAAGATGTTGTTGTCATGGATGACAAGCATGAGGCTAATGTTTTTCTCAATGAGGATGCTATTCTGGATGATTTTCTTGGTTCTCTTACTGGTTTTGAGGAAGATTATGTAGCTAAGGAGTTAGATTTCACTGAAGAGGCTTTACAAGCACTTGCAATGCCACTACTACATGTAGTACAAAATCCATCATTTCAGGATGTATTTTTGCAGGATACATATATTTCCAGCATGTTGAATACTATTCCAGGTCATATCACACTTTAGCCTAAAGAAATTCAGCAAGTTACTACTCATGTAAACTCTCAAGTTAATTGCCTGTATGAGCAGTGTTCAGGACAGCAAGCCTTAGGACAGCAAGTGATCAGTTTTCAGTAAGTTTTCGAGCAGCAAATGAACAGTTTTCAACAATGTCCAGGTTTGCAAGAGCAGGTTGAAAGCCAGGAATTGCAAAGATCACTTGGTTTGTGCGGTTTCGATGATGATCTAAATGAGTTATGCTTTATGAATCAATCTTCAATTGAGACGATTCAATGGCTTTCTTCTGAGTTGGAAAAGGAGAGAAATGCAACAAAAATTGCAGCAATTGAAGCTTTGTCTATTATTCATCGGTTTCAAGTAGATAAAGAACTGCTTCAACAAGAGGTTTCTCATGCCAAGAATGCAATGGATTTGCAAGTTTCTCATTGTTCAGAGGTTATTGATGCTATTGAGAAAGTTGTTTTGCTGAAAGATAATGAATTTGCTAACTTGCATACTCAGTTGGCTTATTTCTGTATTCTGAGTCAAGATGTTATTCTTGAGGATCTGTATGCACAAACAGTTAATATGATTGATGAAGTGGAAGAAGATGAGAAAGAATTATGAATGGAAGCAAATCTTTCTGTAGTCCCTATCTTGGAGAGAGATGTTGAGGGCATCATCCAAGAGAATCAAGGTTTTCCCACAACTGAAAGGAAATGCAGTTTTGGAACAACAAATTGTTCATTCTGCAGTCCAAAACCTATTAGGTGAGCAGTCATGTAGTTTTCCTAACGATCAGGAACATCAGTCAGGCAATTTTCCTAAAGATCAGGAGTAGCCTGAATTTTAAGACAAGTTAGAAAATGAGTAGAATGAATTAATTTAGGACTCAATAACAAGTTATCCTGAAAATAAACTCAATAGGAAACCTAAAAATCAACATTCTACATATTCTAAGCAGATGGATAACTCTGATATGCAGGAGGAGGAAGGACAAAAGGTTATTCTTCAAGTTGAGCAGAGGTATGAGCACATTATGAGAGGATCTGTAAGAATAGTTGAAGATGAAGTTTGGAAGGTTAACCTAAATGGGCAGGAAGAAGGCAAGCCTATTATAATGAGTATTTATGAGAATGATTTTTTCCTTCAAGGAAATTTATCCATAGTGCCAATGTTTGGAATGGATGTGGATATCATGATTCAGAGGTATCAGGAGCAACCCAACATGATTGAAAATGAAGTTCCTACATAGCAAATTGCTTTTTCTACAATTTATGATGATTCAGGACAACATCCTAAAGACTTTTTGGTTGAGCTTGAGTTGTTTGAATTTCAAGGAATGGATGTGGATATCATGATTCAGAGGTATCAAGAGCAACCCAACATGATTGAAAATGAAGTTCCTACACAACAAATTGCTTTTTCTATAATTTATGATGATTCAGGACAACATCCTGAAGACTTTTTGGTTGAGCCTGATTTGTTTGAATTTCAAGGAAGTTTAGGGATTAAATTGGATAATTATTTCAGAATTTTGGATCTATACAACTTTATCATGAGCGCAGCAAGCAAAATCTCCAAATCAGGATATGGAAGCATCTTAGTCTATAGTGAACAATGTAGATGTGAATGATCAGGTTGTTGATATCTTAGTTCAGTTTGATATTTTTGAAGTTTTTGAGTATTCTAATCAGTTTGGAAATGAGTTTGAAGTGAGTAGAATCATGCAAGTACCTACAGTAGTTGATATCTATGAAGTTGATGCTATAGAAGGAATGGTTGATATGGGTCATATTAATCAAATTTTGAGCATGGCTACTAGGATATTGGATGAGTTAGATGACAATTTCAAAAGTATCTTGTGGTTTTCTCCATTAGGAAGTATTCAAATCCTTTACCTACAAGATTGGTTTTCAGGTTTACTGAAATTTTCAGGTTTTCAATAGATTTCAGCAACTCAGGATTGTTCAGGTTTGCTGGTAATGGCATAATTTCAATATGGATTGCAGCAACCTAAATCCCTACAATATGAATTTTTGCAACTTGAGTTCTTACACCATCAATCTAGTTTCATACAACAAGATATCATGTGGTAGTAGCCAAATCAACAAGAAATGCAGCAAGAAGTGTTCTAGCAACAAGATGGAAAACAACAAGTACATAAGCAACTTGAAAATCAACCTGAAAGTCAAGAGATATATGCTATATCAATTAGTATAGATGCAAAGCAATATTGTTCAGATGACATGGTGCATATTGAAGATCTGAATGAGTATGATGCAGATGCAAATGCAGTTCTGTTTTGTTTTCTTTTACATGTTTTCTTGGATTATCTTGCATATTTCTTTGGAGATGCAGTTTCTTGTTTGAAATTCAAGTTGTGTGGTACATTGCTATACATTAAGTATGATGTAGATATTGGAGTGTCATTGACATGTTTCTTGATTATTGTTTCTACTCTTTGCCATTGGAGTAGTGATTTATTGATTCAGTCATGGTTCTATATCTTTATTCTCTATGATGTAGTATGGATGTCATTGTATTTAATGAGTTCTCAGCCTTGGCATGTTTACTTAGTTGCAATTTTAATTTCATTGACACTTAGGACCAATTATGCAACTACACAAGAGGACAATGAGTATCCTAGAGGGGCTCTACTCATGGTAGCTCAATGTGGCTTGTTAAGAGGTGCAAGGCCTCTAGCAGGGTATAATTGTGTTCTTTGAGTTAGTCTTCATCATAGTCAATTGTTTATCTTTTCTATCATTAGCTGCATGCTTGTTGGTTCAAGTATTGACTACTGTCCCAATCATCCACCACTGGGTTGTGCTAGGTGTTAGGGCTCAGATTCCACCATATCTTTGCTATTTTATACCTTAGTATTTGTGTGCATGTAGGCTTGAAGGTTCAGTATATGTAAAGCAGCCTTTATCTTTCATATGAAGTGTTTACTTGACATTCAGGCACCTTCTTAACGTTCAAGAAATTGTATCTTTTGAGATCCTGCCTGATGAGGAATGTGATCTTCTTCAGGACAGTGCCAAATTTTGGTCGCGCTGATGTTTAGTTCTATTAATGTGTACCTGTTTCCTAAATATTTATGATGTCTATTTCAAGTTATTTGATTAGGAGTGGTCGTGATGATAAAGAACTGTGTGATAGATTTGAGGACAATATTTCTACGTTGATGAATGTAATATGTAGTTCGTGTTTGCATAGTGTTCCTGAAGAATAAATGTGTGGAATGGCTGTAAATCATGTCAAGAAGTTTCCTGCAGTAAGATAGTTGTTTCAGGCAATTTGATGTTTCCCGTATTTCCTATTATGGTCTTGATAGGCCATAACATAGCTCAAGTGCAAGTCGAATGTGAAGCTCAATATTCATCATAACACAACCAAGAATGTAGCATCCATATTAGAGTACATTTAACAAATGTTGCACGTATTAGACACGAAGTGTCTCAAATGCTTGATGTGAGAGATGACAGTGAAGGTCAATGAGACCAAGCTTCAATCTCAACCCAAGAGCATTCTAGAAGCATAACCAAGTATGCAACATCAACCATAGACATCCGTGTAGCATGCTGAGTAGTCAATAAGCATCAACGAGCAATATGCATGAAGTTTCTTTGCCAAAATAGATTTTAGCACTGCTTATTACAACAGTAAAAAAAACCTTTGTAAAATTGAGAAAATGAGTGCTCACATCAGTCGTCCAATAGCATTCCAATACATTTACATAGCATCCCCAAATGATCCGGTGTCAAATAGACATCAAGCGAAGCATAAGTGACCTCCATACAATGAGTAAAGAGTTGTCTAGAACTGTATTAAGTAAACTATCATAAAATGTGGCCTGATGGTTGAACAACCCAAGAGCTCCAACTAATGCCCACAAAATCATACCAAAGGTGCCAAGCATGATGCCAAGTGATTGCCCAAGACCGGTAGCAATGCCAAGAGCTAAATATGAGGTGGGATGAAGCAACTCTGATCATAAAAGGGGGCAGCCTAGTCAATGCAAAGCGCACTTACTTTTTTGGGCTCACTGTTGCTTGGGTTGATGCCAGTGGCTTTTAAGGGGCACTCAATGAATCTCCGAAACATTTCTAGAAAAGCTGGGAAGTAAGTGAATAGCAATACATACCACTTTAAGCTAAGCCATGGCCGCCATCAAAACTATGAATTGAAGGTATTCTCCACAAGTTGAAGCAATGTGCCTAGTTGGCTTGAGATCTTGGGAAAGATAGCTCTGATACCAGTTGAAGGGAGCAAGAGCTATGGTGGAAGGGGAGAGAGAGAGAGAGAGAGAGAGAGAGAGAGAGAGAGAGAGAGAGAGAGAGAGAGAGAGAGAGAGAGAGAGAGAGAGAGAGAGAGAGAGAGAGAGAGAGAGAGAGAGAGAGAGAGAGGATGTGTGAACTCCAACAGTCACAATGTGTGATAGGTCTTCCCTTTATTCAAATGTCACTAAAAGAATAAAGAATGAAGTGATAGTGATGGGCACTCACCACTTACAGTATACAAGTGTGCATGTAACTAATACATGGTGCAGATACTATAAGTGTAACAAATATAGGGGCGGCTAGGCATAGGCGCCTTTACCCCCAACACATTGATTACTAAAACTATGTGCGTACTCTTCTTGTCTTACTTAAAAGAGAATGTTGGAAAGGAAAACTTGCTTGACATGTGTTTTAAATGTCAAGTGACTCACAATGTCAACTACACTACACAATCAATCCACCTAAGCCTACCCAATGTCATATTTCTTATTTCTTTCAACAAAGGGGACATAGCTTATGACCAAAAAAGTGAAGAGAAGAGACTTCTTCCACCCATAACATCCTCTAGCAAGGGGGGTAAACACTTGCTCATTGGACCAATTAAAAACTTAGCAAAAGAAACAAAAGCCTCTAAAGTCCCCAAAGCAAACTAAAGCTTCAAAGAACAAGTGGATACCAAATATTGGGTACCAAAGAATGAAAAAATGAGCCTAGCTCCTACTTCCAATCTAGCCCTTAGTGGCATCCACAACAAGAAGAAAAAAACAATCACTTTGTTGCACGAACTATAGAAGAATGGACATGAAAGCATGGTGGTTGTTGAGATTGCAAGCTCAAGGCTATTATGTGAAAAATCGATGGCTCTAGTTGCCTAAGCTTTAATAGAAAACCCCTTTTGCACCTCAAGTACCTCTAATCACTCCAATGGTGCAAGTAACACCAATGAACAAACGTGAACTAGCAACATTACTCTACCAATTAAATCGATTACGAATAAGAGACAAAGAAATCAACCAAACATGTGATTATCTACAAGCAAAAGATACATCTAGATTCGAGTGTAAACTTATAGCAACTCTCCATTGCTACAAAACCAACCCAACAAGTAAATAAATAAATGGGCAAATCACTACTCAATCAAGACCCACAATAGTAACAGCTCCCTATTGCTATTTGTTATTCATCATAAAATCATCCCAAAAACACAGTGCCACTCCAACACCATATTCACAACAACAACAACCACATCAAATTAGATCTAGGTACTTCAACTTCTTCCAATCTAACCATAAATCTAGAATAGCAATAGTCCTCGACTACTATTGCTGTCACAAGGATAAAGAAAGCCAAGTGACAAATGAACATAAACAAATGTATACCACTAACTAACAAGCTTATGGAGATAACATACAAACAATTACATCATGCAAGCTCAACTAGACCTAAACCTCCAGCTTATTTGGAACTTGTTAAACAAAATATCTATGGTTGAAATAGTAGAGGAGCTCACCAAGAAAATTTGTCTAATCATGCTTCAATTTTCTCAATAAATAGATAGTATAGTTAACCTACTAGCATGTAGCTATGACTAGTAGATATAGGCCTAAATGTCTTATGGAATCCTAAGTGGCACATATGAAGGAAGTCATGCCTAAAACAAGAGTATTTAAGGTGTAATGGAGAAATATAATACATAGATATTGCCACTTTGTTAAATGTCAGACACAACTTGCCCTTTTGGAACAATAATGGAGTAGCATGGTCAAACATACAACAAGGCATTGGAAGTAGGATATGATATTTCTTACAAAGGCACATGAAATTCTAGAGGAGAAGGCATCTCATCATGAGTGTCATGAGGCACTTGCATTCTTTAAAGGACATGAGGACTTGCTCACAACTCACGCTAATCTATTGGTCTCTTTTATCATCATTGACTCCCTCAAATAATTTCACAGTATGGAAATATAAAAAGTTCAATGACATCAACATTGGCCAAAGCTTGAAAATTAACAATTGAGCCCACATGCTAAGAGACAACACACAAGATTGAATAGTACTAGGAGTTGCACCAAACGCAAACTCAAAAGAGGTTTCGACCACTCCTCAACCACTCTCTTTGGTTTATGCATGGATTATCTTGATAAGTTTGTGGATAGAGGAGGTGGTTAGTGGGAATTATTGTTACATTATTAATTATCTTATTAAATAGTCTACTGATGACCTCCTCTTGATATTTGATCTATAGGTTTCTTTAAAGTGCCATATGAATGCATTACAAGATTTTCAACACAAATGGGGCATTCTTTCATGTGAGAAATAGAGACAAGGTAGCCATGTGGAGGTGCGAAACTAATGTACACTTGAGCATCACTCTACCATCATACATAGTTTTTTCTCCACAATATAGGAATTACAACATAGTTCACATGAGATTTTGTTGCACTTTGCACACCATGGGCAACAATGTCACCAAGCCAAGTTTTAAGAAGCTCATACAAAGGATGTCTTTTTAACATATTTGTCTCTGCATCTATGAGCATCTCTGCTTATGATTGGCTTATGGATGGTAAGCACCCCTCCGTATGATTGGCTAATGGATGGAGATACCATAGTTCCTTATGTTCACGAGGATGACTCATAATAAACCCTTAATACATATGGAATCATCATATTAGAACTTATATCACCATACTCTAGTCAAGGCTATATTCCAAACCATTCCAAAATTAGATGTATGAGAGCCATGTTTGTATTAGATAGATTATAACCCAAGCTCCAAAATGATCACAAATGCTTGTCACATCATAGACACAATCTTTCATACTATAATATGTCTCTTCATTAGTACTTAAAATCATGGATTGGACATACACAAACTAGTACCCTTTTAGTATGATAAGAGCTCTCGATATGTTATACTCTATTAGGAGGAGAGGAACAAAGTCTTTTGAGACTGATGCCAGGAGGCATATTTCACGGTGGATTTCGTGAGGTTTTGCAGTGGATTTCGTAAAATTTTATTACCGAGGATCATACACAAGGTGGATTCTTTGTGCGAAAAGTCGATGGGGATGCCTATCCTTTTCGGGCATTTTGTTAATTTAATGTGTAAGTGGGTGATTCCGCAAAATACATATTTAAATTAATAAACATTTATGAGTTTAGAGTGCGCAATCATAATAAATTAAGGTTAGGATTGATTTCTAACCAATTTATCTTTGTAGATGAAGACTGCTAGGTATTCACTTTTGTCGGTTTAATTGTATTATTTTTCTAACAATTGTAAATGCTTCAGTTGATGTGTAGAGCAAGCAGCGGTGGCAGTGGGAAGCATTGGAGGATAGCGTGTATTCAAATTATCATCAATTTTTGATGGGTGCGTATCTTAGGCATGGCGTCCATATTTTGTCGCACTTATTTACTAAAGTGCTTGATATTTATTTATTATTTTTGTATGCGCATGGGTGCATGATTTAAATATTTGTATTGGACATTGTATTTGGGTACCGCCTGGCTTCTTGGGCGCCCAATAGCTTTAATTCTTTAGTGGCACAAAAGCAAACACAAAAGCTAAAGCGTGCTAATTATAAATTGGGCTATTTTTTGAGCTTGAAGATGAATAATATATAAAATACGTGCTTTGTGGAGCGCTCACACAAGGCATGGGGGGAGATTGCACCCAATTGGTCTCTTGTTCATGTCGTGCAAGCTTTCTTCATTGATTTTTGTGCAAAAAGTAGAGTTCTTTTGTTCTTGGGGACCTTCTGACGCTCACTATGCGTGCATACGGCGTCCGATCTGTGCACCAGAGACACAATCTGATGTAAGCACACACTCAAGAGATTTGATTGGGTCACACGATGAGCCAACATGCAATACTATGGGGTTGATTTTGCTTAGATTCACATATCATGGGTGTATTGAGCTACATGGATGTGCATATGCCCCATGCTATGAGAGTTTCCATTGGCGAAATTAGGTATCATTTGACATCTTGAGATTGAGATGGGGAAAAGCAATGTGGGTGGCTAGGGAGGACAAGATATGGGAGCTTTGTTAAGGAGAGGTAGAGTTTGAGGGCCATCGCATATATATGTTGAGATCAAGAGGAGGTACTACTAATATCCGTACGACCTCCATCAACTACCAAATATATTCTTTGCTAACTCACTAAAGCATAGGGTATCATCATATGCCAAAAAATGCAAAAAAAAAATCCATTCAAAAAATTCAAACTCTATAGCCACACCTTTTGATAGTAGCTTGCCAATGAAAACCAAATTTGAGGCATAGAATTAGGAATTATGAAAGGAGTTAAATACACATCCTCACCTTATTGATCTTTGTAATCTTTGAGAGGTAGATAATCCACCTTCACAACAATACATCTCGAATGCTCATAACTTAAGCTATAGAATTGAGATGTGATGTATCGCATACTTTCTCAACAATTATCTATAGTAACAATAGCAATGTTTGTTTTGCATACTTGCATCATACATATTATTGTTGTCATCAGTAGTTTGCCATTGCACTATAGGTCAACATTGTGTTGGTTGCAATTACTTGTTTAAGAGATAACAACCAATTTAGTAGATAATATCTTACAAGTGTTTAGTAATCACCATTAGCAAGAGGGAGGTCAACAAATTTGATCTTCAACCCTCAATCTTACTCTCTTTTTGTTTGGAATTAGGTAAAACATGCATTTTTTTCACATGAAAATCTTAGTACTTATGACAAACCTTGTGAGTAGACCAAGGCATATAAGCCAATTTGGCGAGAGGTCAAATAGTCCTCATGATAATGATATAATTTTTTGAAAGTAATACTTGAACATTATCTAGCTAGGCACGAGTAACAACTACCCTCTTTTGCTGATAGAGCCAACTCAGATGAGGCTAGTTGGAGGCTTATCAACCTTTTGATTTTAAGGCCATTTTGGCATAAGCTTAGTTCTCAAGCCTAGGCTTGGATGCATCTAATGATGCTATAAACCTTTCCCATGAATATTATAAGTATGCATGTTATAAAAATACTTGAACATTATGCTAATGAGAACCCACTACAAAAATAATGTTGGGATATTAACTCTTCTTTAGGGGAGGATCCTGTTTTCAAGTCTTCATGGGAACCTTATGGTCTCGGTTTAGTTATTGTTGCATTGTTCATTTTTAGCAATATGGTCTATATCTTAGGCCCTTTTAGTGGTTTTTACAATGTATGTCATAATTCAAAGGCTAGTAGAGAAGTGTTGGATTTAGGTATGTATGATTACTATAGCCATTTCAACCTTAAAGTGTTTTCTTGTAAAACCAAAGAGGTTCAAACTCCCATTACACTTTTCATTGATGTATTGTATACATTGTTACTATCGAGCACATATTTTGAACTATAAAATGTTTCAAATATGTGACTTTGCTTAACTACAGGTTTTTGAAGAATGGGAGAATTACCTAACAATGACTACAGGATTTCAAAAAGTTGGAAGGTGCTATCAATGATTTCTTGCTACTTTTTGAATATGTACAAATGATTATAGGATTATCAAGAGTTGGAGGATACTTTCAATGATTTTACCTCATACTATTTTCATAAAAATTTGGGCTTCAAATGCTTTCAACTTCTATTTTATGTTTAAAAACCATAAAGTTGTAAGTGCTGCATATTTCAATGTTAAGTAAGTTAAATGAACATCCACACTAAGAAAGCTAAGAAAGGTATATGTTGTGAATGTGTTGGTATGAGGAAATGTTGGTTAGAATTAAGTGTAAAAGGAAACAAATTGGTAATATAAAAACAGTATTCATTTAAGTGTGGAATGACAAAACATTTAGTGGGGTATTTTATAAAAGGAAACAAATTGGTAATATAAAAACAGTATCTTCTCAAGTGAAGATAATTCAATGTTAGTCGTTTAAGTGTGGGATGACAAAACATTTAGTGGGGTATTTTATAAGTAGGAACTCTATTTACTTATTGTCTTCACAATATATTAATATGGGCTCCAACTAATGGTCTTTACTTTGAATTTAAAAGCATGAGTAGTAAACTAATGATTGATTGGTAGTAGACAAATATTAAGGTAGAAACCTTATTTGAATTTTCTATTCAAAGATGCTAATGGTAGAATAAAGCAAGTAGAATTCAAACCTTTTCTTATAAATATAGGAGCTTTAGTTCAACCATGTCCATTCGTACCAGTAACTAGGGTCCAAGATGACTTAACTTAGAACCCACCAAAATAAAGGTCAGTATACAATAAAATTCCTTTCAAGAAGAAACGTTGATTCTCAAGAATGACTATCCAAGTGATTCAAAACAAGTACATTGTTGGAGAACTTTGTACCACATGTATATTGAGCTAGAAATTTTTTACTATGAATCATTCAACATTGGGTATGAATGTGGTAGTCAAAAGATCCAAAATACATACTTCATTGATGTCATATGAATTTGGCTCTCATCATGCATAACCATAAAAATGGTAAATTTTTGTGGCTAAATAAAAAAGATATCATCCTATAATGGTGGAAAATGCAATTGACACTTCAATGCATTCCATGTGACAATGGATAAGTGGGCACAAAAGTCACCACAAGCGAGTATACCAAATTATCCACTTGAAAGGCGCATGCTTGAGAGAGAGAGAGAGAGAGAGAGAGAGAGAGAGAGAGAGAGAGAGAGAGAGAGAGAGAGAGAGAGAGAGAGAGAGAGAGAGAGAGAGAGAGAGAGAGAGAGAGAGAGAGAGAGAGAGAGAGAGAGAGAGAGAGAGAGAGAGAGAGAGAGAGAGAGAGGGAGAGGGAGAGGGAGAGGGAGAGGGAGAGGGAGAGGGAGAGGGAGAGGGAGAGGGAGAGGGAGAGGGAGAGAGGGTAATAATGATGATGGTGATGGAGATAGTCATGATGTTATTTGTCTTAGGTAGTAGATAAATAATTTGAATAATAGGCATGTGTTAATAGAATTATAATATGAAGAATTGTTTGGTAACTGGTTTTGATATTATTTTTATCACCTTATATTGCATGTTGATGTGTTTCAACAAATTTTCTAGGTTTATTTTAGCATTGTGTCATATGCATTATTTATACTTGAGCTTTAAGCTCTAAGCTTAAACTTAAGCTTTAATCTAAAAGAATTTGATCTTCTTAAGGTTAATTGTTAATCTTATGAAAAACTCTAAGCAATTAGGCAAGTCATTGGGCAGGGGGGAGGGAAAGGTTGTGCCTAGTTGCAATAATTACACAAGCTTCTTACTATCCTTTGGATTTCTCTTTCTTCATAAAGCTTCCCTAATCTCATTGCCTCGTATTCAAACCATTGTTCTTGCATGGGGGGTGCAAGAAGCTTAAATCTTGTAATGTTCAAATGTTGCCCATCAATTCCAACCATTAAATCCACGCTTTCTATAATTCCAAATCATTCTTGAAACTAGAAATTATCATGCAATCAATATCTTTATAATCGAGAAACATCCTACAATCAAAATATCCATCTCAATGTAATGGAAATCCATTCAAACCTTACTAACTCCTAATTTCTAATTAATCACCTTTTTAATTTCTTGTATGTCCCACTAGAATCTATTTAAGTTCCAAATCCTTCTTCCATCAATAATTAAATTCCATCCCTTGACATTGAAATCTCTAAATTTGAGATTTCTCATTAGAAAATTTTTAGTTCCCTCTATCATTATGATAGTTATTAGAATAGAGCCATTTACGCATTGAAAAATTGGATCGAAAGATCAATGTAGCCAAAGATGCCAACGTTATAAGACCATCACATCGACACACACATACCCAATCTAACCCTAAATCCCACAATTGGAAACTTGCAAGTGAGAAAAAAAGGAAACCTTAAGATCTCCCTAAACGCTTTACTAAATTCAAAAAAGGAGATTTGATAGTGATGTTCGTTGGGACTAATTGAGGAGGACAATGTAGCGAACTATCGAAGGTCTCGCCAAAGCCAAAGAAATCAATTTAGCTAATGAGGTTGACAAGCCTAGACCCATTTTCATTGCAGATGATATTACTGAGGACGAGGAGACTAATCTTGTGAGTATCTTGTGAGAGTTCAAGGATGTGTTTGCTTGGTCACTTGAGGAACTTAAGGGAATATACCCCAACATTGTCTCCCATAATATTCCCACTTTGCCAAATGCAGTACGAGTTAAACAATCTCCTTATGTAATGAATCCAAAACATGTTAATGCAATTAAGGAGGAGATTGACAAGCTTCTAAATATTGAATTTATCCACAAAATTGAGCACATAGAGTGGGTTTTCCCCATCGTCATTGTGTAGAAGAAAAATGAAAAAATCAAAGTGTGGATGAATTACAAAAAAGTTAATGTGTCAATCAAGAGGGATAATTGCTTGTTGCCCTACATGGAGCACATGGTAGAAAGAGTTATAAGAAAGGAAGCCTACAACTTTCTTGATAGATTTTTAGGCTATAACCAAGTGCAAGTTCATTTGAGTGATAGGTACTAAACAACTTTTGCCACTAAATGGGGTGTATTCACATACATAATAATGACCTTTGTTTTAACTAATGCTCTTGCCACTTTCCAATGGCTAATGTGCACAATTTTTAAAGATATCCTTCACAAAAGGTTGGGACTATTTGTGGATGACCTCTACATATATACCAACTAGGTAGAACATATCAAAAAGCTTAGAGTAGTCTTTGAATGATGGTGGCAATTATATCTCCCTCTCAACCCTTAAAGCGCTAGTTTTGGGTAAAGCAAGGATGGATCTAATGCATATAGTATTGAAAAATGTCATTGTAGCCGACTTTTTGAAAGTCACAATCATTGTTGAATTGCCACCACCAACAAACTATAAGGATGTTCAATGTTTCCTCAGCCGCACTAGATATTATTCATGGTTTGTACTAAAGTACATATTAATCACTTGGCGATTCATTTTTGAATGAATCAAATAATACCAATGTGCCTAAGAGGCACTAAAGAAAGCTCTGACCACCACAACACCAATTCTTCAAGAACTAGATTGGACCATAACCTTCCACATGTACACTGACACTTTAAAGTTTGTCATGGGAGTAGTGTTGTTCCAACTTGGAGAGCACAAATTGAACTACCCAAATGAGATTTGCTAGCTACCAACTTAGGAACATTGAAATGAATTATTCTCCACCAAGAGGGAAGGATTGGTGATGGTGTTTGTGATGAAGAAATTTCGCTATTATTTATTGGCAATGCCATTCACTTTCTTTGTGGACCACCATGCTCTACTATATTTGGTTAATAAACCATGTGTTATCGACTACAAAGCTTGATAGTTGCTACTTCTTCTTGAGTTTGAATTCTCAGTAATAGTACAAAAAGGAAAGTAACATCACATGGCCAATCATTTGTCTCAAATACTCAATGAAGAACCAATAAAAAAGGGCATCATAGTTGACCTTCTAGATGCGCATTTGTTCAAAATCTCTAGAGTAGTGGATCTATTTAAAGCCAACCTTACTTCCTATTGGGCCGATGACATTGTTGAGAACTTGAAAATGGAATATATAACTGACCAATAGAAAAGGCTTGACTTCTTGACTCATAATCAAACCACAACCCTATCAACTAATTACTAGATAGTTGTATTGGTTAGGCCAATATGGCTTGTTGAGACATTGCATATGTGAGCATGATATGCATGAAGTTTTAGTTAAAGCACACGTAGGAAATACTGCGGTCATTTTGATGGAGACTCTAGGGCTCGAAAGATCTTGCAATCTTAGTTGTGGTGGCTAACAAATTACTACTAACTCTGACGACTACAAAGGTGAATCCATATAAAGAAACTCCTTACACACTATTGGAGAAATGCCAAATCATGTGTTGATTGTCGAGACTAAAAGTCTACCCACCATCTTCTACATGTTGCCTAACACCAAAGAAGTTGGTAATGAAGTATTGTTGGGATGCCCATTTAGATGACTAAAAAAGTGTATAGTCAATTTCAAAATGTATAATCGATTTTTAAATGCAACACATCCACTTGGAGTTACTCAATGTCGAAATCATCACAACTTTCAGCAAGGTGCTAGTACTTCAAATGAGAAAGCAATTCCACCGATACCTTCAATATCTCCCAATCTACCCTTCAAAGAGAGTAATGACACTCTCCTCAATGACTTGCTCAGACCATAGCAAACTAGTGAGTTGTGTACCTAAATCCAATATGAATCACTAAGTATAGATTCTGAAACCATCATGTAAAAAGAGACATGTCCACTCACGTGCATGCTGCTCGTGAAAATCAATCCCTAACCAAGCATAGTAGTGATGCCAATATCACAACCCCATTCTAATAACTAGATGGGTTCCTAAGGCCCATCTCAAGGCCCAAGGTTACTATGCTTGCAATAATTGGATCTAGTTGCCAAAATTTGCACATAATGTTTCCATAATACCCAAACTACCTAAAATCATGAGCACTTAAAGAGCCCAAGCTTTGACCATTCCCAAAAATTTAGTAGTAGCAAGCCAAGGACCACAGAGCCATCAAATCCACATATGCTAGACACCCTTGACTATGAGGTAAAGCCAATTGCTAGCATTGATCCCATTCTCATCCCCAAGCCCAAGACCAACCGGTAAGTACATAAAACCCATTTGAGTGATACCTTGATCCACGTATCTATAACAAATCAAGATCAAATAGGCATACCTCATAATCAAACTAGCCAATTGAGGCCAAGTCCATCCCCATGCCTGTGACCTTCTTACAAGAGGCCATGCCTCTTAAAACTAGTTGTCATATGACCGTGGATATTGATAATGACATGGTCACATGTATTTGATGGTTGGATAATGCCTTTACTCTATTTGCATGCAACTATGAATGACTTGACCTAGGCCTTCTTGATGGGAACACTGCTAATGATGTAAAGTCTCTACCGATCGTGGGAGGAATTCAAATTCATTTTTATTCAAGTCCTTTTTTTTGCAACGCTGGTTTATATCATCATGAGTACAATGGGAAATGATGGGATGTCAAATCATGACCAACGTTGAGCAATGTCATGGCATCGACACATTAGAATATGACCCTACCCATGTTGCCCCCAATTCATTTCGGGTACTTGCTTTGACTCGTAACCACCCTATGGAAAATCATGTGATGTTTCATCCATACGTAGGCCAAATCCTTAGTGAGGAAGAGCTTCATATTGCTAGATGAATAGGTTCACAAGGCAAATTCATCATTGATGTCCTAACCTATATTACACATGGCATTTCGCCACACATGGACACTTACATCACCATGGAATACAATCCACACTTCTATGATTGGTTACTACAAAAGTAGCTAAGCATATCTTTGTATATAAACACATATGCATGCACCTTAGGGTTATAATCAAAACACATGCTACTTTGCATTTTCCATAACTCCTTTGCACAATCCTGGAAGTATTGCAATTTATTAGGAGGGGGAGGGGCTTGCAAATAAAACTTTGAAAATTGATTGTTTCCTTAGATGTAAAGTTTCTTTTTTAGATGTGAAATCTTAAGTACACCATGTTAAGATTGCTACACATGTTTTTTCATTCATATATTTTTCTTAATTAATTCTTCTCAAAATCTCACCACACACAAGGTATTGTGAGATGCTAGATATGGCAAGACAAGAAGAAAAAGCTACATGAGAGAAGCAACCAAGTCATTTACACTATTTTTTGAGAAAGAACAGGAAACTACAAGCTAAACATGGAGGACAAAGGGTTTTTCCACTTGTGGTACAAGTAAATCCATAACCTAAAAGAAGTAGTAGTTAAAAACCTATATGCTAGGGAGCTACTAGACCTAGTGCATTGGGTTGAATAAATACATGGAAAAATTCAAGGAAGAAGTCAATTATGAGAAATTCAGGGAATTTCTCATGACCTACAACCTTAACATGCATAGTGGTTTAGTCATAAATGAGTGATGACAATGGACGGAAATAGGTGGAGATCCCTCTTAGCCTAGAAGTGGTTCATAAAGCCCTAGGCCCACTCGATAAGAAGAAAAAGTAGACAAAAAGAGATATGTATGCAATGCTTGTTGGGATGGATAAATATAAAGTGTTCACTAATGATGGCAAGAGATCCAAGATTCTACAATGAAAATTCAAGCTAAATTGATAAAGTGCTTTGTTATCTGGCAATAGGTACAATTCCATGATAAGCAGGATCCAAGTAGCAATGTTAGAGAGCATGGTTGCACACATGATGCAATAAAAACCTCAATGCCTTTGTCATAAAAACCATCTATGATATAACAAAGGCACTTGGATCTTGAGCACAAGAGTTCAAAAAATTAAGACCCATGTTAGCATAAGCAAAGAGGCAAAAATGAAGAAAGTAGCAACTAAAGCCACCTTAATAGTGTTAAAGGGTATGCTAACATCAATTATATAAGAAGCCATCAAGGGACCACAAAGAAAGAAGTGAAACAAATAACATGAGAACCCCTAGGCATATCAATGCAAGAGGTGTTATTTACACATGCAGGAGCATTGGATTATGGATACTCAATCGAGCAAGATGAACTCGAAATCAAAAAACCATAGATGGAGGTGGAGGAAACTACAAGAAGATTTGCAACCACAAGACAGAATCTCCAGACCATACAACCTAGTAAAAATGCCACAATCAAAGTTCTCTTGGCAAATTTAATTAGAGAACAAGGCACAACTCAATTAGAGCCCACAATATCTTATATTGAGGCTCAAGCCATAGTACTAGAGTGGCCACCAAGTTGAGGAGCAAGAGATTCCAAGATCCACAATATAGGAGACTAGAAATCCAAAAGCAACAACAAGGGCCACAATCACCCATATTTTAAAGGGAAGAAGAGGGAAAATTTATCATTAAAGCATCTAGCAAATGAGGGAAGGGCATGGTTGAAGAAGAGAGAATTGGAAAGAGCCAAAGAAGATTTGAGAAGGAGAAGAGATATAAAGGGTGAAGTAATAGGAGGAGGAGGAGTAACTTAGGAAACAAGAGGAGGAAGACATAGCCCTAGCCATTAGAAGATCGATGGAGCAACCTGCAGAAGAGCTAGTGTTGATGAGCCTTAACTTGGAAAGTTCTTCAAAAGCAGAAATTAGTGCATCAAGAGCTATGACAAGGATACTAGTTATGGCTAAGGGTAAGGCATACTCCTTGGGTCCCCAAGACTCTCTTACACACACATGGATATTATCAAGGTTGCACATACCTCTGCCTTCCCAAGTAAACTATGCCAATATGACTACATAATCAAAATCCATTTTTCCTTACCCTAAGTAGACTTGCACATATACTTAGCCACGAGAACCACAACAGTAGCAGCCCCATGCCACTGCTACAACTCATGAGTCACAAGCTAAACCATTGACACTACCTTACCCACAAAGTTACATAACCTATTGTACTTGACCACATTCATGCTAGCCACTATTTTTTATGCCCAAAAGAATGCTAGGCCCATCATGGTTCATCGGACCCATCAAACCATAGAAACCCCCTCAGTTTGCCTCACAACATCCTTGGCATAATAAACTATGAGCCTAGCCATTGACCATCCACCTCATGTAGGACCTTTGGTTGAGTCACAATTTGCTCCACCATCCCACATGCATGAACTCAATATACCGCCCTCTAGAGTTAGCGATCACAAGCCACTTACTTGTGGCCATCTAAAGAAGAGCAAACATGCTGGTCCATCCACAAAATGGTAGAGGAATTGGTACAAAAAACTTGTAACCCAATTGAATGTTTTCTACAACTAGACTTCACCTTTGATACTTTGCCAAAATTTTGGCTATGATATATCCGGGTCTAGTTGATATTGATATGGTTGCACTCATAGCCTAGTGGCATCCCACATGGGAAGATCATGTGTGTACATATTTTGTAAGAGCATTCCTATCCAAGAGCAAATCTCTTGTGAACTACTCGAACCTCAACTCTAGAAGTGCAACATTTTTCCCATCCACATAACAACTACAACACTCCAAGACCCTACCAAGGTAGAAGACCAAAATATCTCATCTAGTCACTTTTCTTGGAATTGGTATAAATAATGCCTCAAAACGCCCACTAAAGGTGATTGCTTTTTCATCTTGGTTGAGCAATGGTGTGTAGTCACTTTGTTGGGTAATGACCTATTGACCTACTATGATTCAACGTTCTTACAATCAATCCTTGAGATCCACAAAATCAATGCACCTAAAGAGTTACTCTGGCACCCGCAATTGGTGGACAAGATCTTAATTGAAGAAGAGCTTCACATTACCGGTCACTTTAATGGACCCTCATTGGCTAGTGATATGATGTCATATTTGTGTGTCCTTATGATTAAATTGGCCAATTTGGATGCACTCATTGAGCTTCCTAATAACCCTAATTTTTATGGCTGGTGGATCCTCAAATCTCCTATTGTAAATGAATAAAACCATTCTTGATATAAATACTAAAAAAACTAAGACCATTGAAAATACATTTAAAAATGCCGCACACACTAAACTAAGTCCACAAGCTTGAAAGTTTGCATTATTTTCTACAACAAGGGGAGAGCTTCAATCTCTTCTCCTAAGACCAACTCCTCCTAACCCAAGGGGTTGATCATCAAGTAATCAATCCAAAATCAAATTTTGTGGTAAAATGGTTAATCATGTAAAATATTGGTAAGTGAATTGCACTTTAGTTTTCTATTTTTAGATAATTCTAATGAACATTAATTCTTTTTACAAATGGCAATCTAGCATGGCCCTTTCCCTCATATGTTGTCCATTTTGCATCCAATACCAATCAAAGATCCCCTCAATGAGGATAAATTGGTGTTCACCATGCAACAAAGAGAGGATTTTGACTTGGAAGTAGGCATGTGGGGAGTGGGACTAATATGGTTCCGACTCATGACAAACGTGACAAGATAGATCAACACATATCAAACGACGAGGGAATTGATAGCCAAGTGTGGTCTGACCAACTATGTTTGAGGAGTTGTGGACACCAACATTTATTGATGGCATGCTCAACTCTCAATAGGAACTATCATCTTGACACTAAAACCATTGGGTTCTCCTATGTGGTAAAACAAGGTGACAAGTATGTCAAGAAGACAGTAAACTTTGATTTTAGTCTAGAATTAATATAAGAGACCCTTAGCATATATGCTAAATCATGCAAAAACATTAGGACATAGAAAGCACCACAAGTTACACAAAGGTGGGATGACATTGTCATAAATAATGAAGGGTACTGTTAAAAGCCATTATAGATGATGACTTTTGAGTCATGGCATAGGTGTTTCGTCTCCTCTCTTCACCTATAATAAAGCCACTAATAGCCCAGTTAGAGTCCCCAAGTGGTTATTGGATGACAACACAACGAGGAACGTTGTCAATTAGGATTTAAATGCCCTATTGCTATAATGTGTACCTGCGTCCTTAACCAAGGCAAATAAAGTCCTCTTGAAAGAGCCCAACGAGAAACTCAATTGCACAAAGGTTTGCAACATCATTATCACCTATGGTAGTGCATTGATGCAAATCATTACAATCAGTATGTATATATCATTGCAAGATATCATGCCAACCATGGTTATAGCCGAACAACAATAACCACCACCACCACCATTGGGGACTACAAGAGAGCATATCACCCAAGAAAAGGAAAGGAGATAAAGGGAGGAAGAAGAAAACCCAAACCCTATTGATGAGATAGAGGAAAAAAAGAAGAAACAAAGAGAGTAGATTGAACTTAGTTCATTATCTTCATCAAGAGAATCAGACGAAAGAGAAAGAGAAGAACAACAAATGATCATAAGAGCTACAAAAAGGAGATCAAGGAAGGAATGGAAAAGGCTAGAAGCTAGAATGAAATAGAGCCAAGAGGAACATGAGAGGGCAATAAAGGCTTCTCTTGAGGATATTTTGTGCAAAAAGGATCAATCCATTGCTCAACAAGAAGTGTGATTTTTGTCCAAGAAAGGAGAGTCAAACAAAGGGAAAGAGAAGGTCTCAGAAGAGTCACCGCCATCTGAATCATTGACTATTTGTGAGTTAAATCACTCAGTTGGGAGAACTGTGAAAGCATAGATCAATGAGCTTACCAAGGCAAAGGAAACCGCAATGTCAAGTTAGGATAATAGACCACATCCAAAAGAATAATCCAAAAGTACCCATGAACCACCTATAAGAGGTTACCACGTAACAAGAAGGGTGCAAGCTTTGAAACAATTATGTGAGGAGGCCAAAAGAGATAATGTTGAAGCCATAGTAGCAAGACAAGACCTACAAAAAGATTAGATGAAACTCAAGAAGCTTGTAGGAGGTCTTTATTTGCCTCATAAGAGCAAGTGATAAATCTCCAATCTCACCTCAAGGAAAAAGACTGAGAGTTGCAAGAGAAGGATCACGATATCCAATGTAAAGATGAGGTATTCAATGTCAAGAAAGAAATTAAAAACTAAGTAAGAAAATTCTAGACATGAACTAGAAATGGACAAAGACTTCTCTTGAGTTAAACTAGGAAAAAGTTAAGCCAAGATTGCATGAAATGTAGACATTGCAACATCAATAGGCACATGGTCAATGGAAGGCTGCTTATGTAGGGTTACATGAAATGATCTTTGATAGCTTGAAGGAGCTATGGGCTAGGTAGACAATGAAACACAAAGGCTATACAAAACAACTTTAGGTAGAGAGGCAATGGACTCCACATGACATCTATTGCTTCATTGCCTTTGAAAGGTTGGCCTTTCTTGAAACAAATCTTATAAGAATATGATGGATGGAGGAACTCAAACTTGTCAATATATTTTTGTTCAAGGAGCCACAAGTCAAAAGCATTGTAATTGTAAATTATCAAAGTACCTATCAATATTGGTACATTTGTGATGATCGAGCAACATCGTATCTTTTGATAGAATAGCTCACCTAGGAAGGCAAAACAAAATGATTACATTATCAAAGGATTCCTTGAAGAACCAAATCATTATTGACTTCTTAAAGTTCATGAGAAACCCCTTGATGCAATAAAACTTGAGCTTTTTATGGTGTGAATAATCTCTTCTAAATTTCAAATAAATCTTTCAAGTACCCCCACCACTAGTGTCCTTCACTGATCAATAGGAAAATAAGTTCCTAATAAAGCAAATTAAACTACTCGAATTTAGTGGCGAGGAATTGAAAATAGAAACTAATGCAAAAACATAGATTGAACAAATCAAATACTACTTTTTTGCAGCTAGGATGAGCATAGTCAATTAGGCTATGATCTCTTAACTATGTTTCATCTCGAGAAAGCCTGTTTATGGTGAAAACAATGGTTTTGTAATAAATCTATTTATTGAGACCTCCCAAATAGTAGATTAAGGTGGTTGTTCAAGAAAGATACCTATCTCCAACATACCAAATCCAAAAAATGGATGGATTTTTAGTTTGAGGCAACAAGGCCTAACACTGGAGGGTCACTCCTCCCATTTTGTTTCCCTCCTAAAGTATGCACCAAAAATGAAAGTGATGCAACAAGTAGCTCACTTTTGTCAAGGCCTAAATCCACCACTGTATGGGTGGTTGAAGGCTATGAAACCCTTTGATATTGAGGATACACTATTGCGAGCTCAGCCCTTGATGGATTCCCTCCCCATGGAGTCATCTTCATTATAGAAATAACTGGCTTACGAAGTGGCTTTACATATCCAAGAAAGTATGGCAAAATATCTCCATCATGTAAATCTTTCTCCCTTTTCTAAAAATTATATTCTCCCTATAATCATTCAAACACATGGATCCATATTGACACAAATCATTGAAATATATCTTATACATTAACACACTTTTATCATGAGAAAACAATGTATTCTTTCTTGGTGGGAAGTAGGGCCACTTAGTAGGTCTTGCTCCCCACCTTATGGCTATACCCCTAGGAATAGGGTGGGACACACACACACACACACACACACACACACACACACACACACACACACACACACACACACACAAAGCTAAAGTAGTACTTGTTTTATTTTTCACCCTCATTATAATATTTGTGCTATGGGCATGCGCACATGCGTGTGCGTGCACGCCCGCACAAATGCACGCACGCACACGTGTGCGCACACACACACGCGTGCGCGTGCGCGCACACACACACACACATTCACCTACATTGGTGGTATTAATCCAATCTTACTCACACAATATGATATGGCTTCTATTTCGAAAATGAAGTGGATTGTTACTCTTACTTATTTGACTAGCTCCTGTCTATCTCTTTTGATGCTCTTGTGCCTACTTAGTATGCATTTTAGTTTATAAAATATGGGTCCCTATTGAGGAGAGAACAAGAAAAAAGTAACAAAGTACAAATATAAATAAGTACAACAAGATGAGAAAAGACATCATCTCATCCAACACCCATCAACTTCCTAAGGAAGGCAAAATTCTCTACTAAGAGACTTTTTGTGAGCAGATTTGCAGGATTTTGGTAAGATGAGATCTTTACAAGGTTAATAAACTTATCCTCAAGGGTCTCTCTAATGAAGTGGTAATGCATCTCAATGTATTTCATCTTTGCATGGAAGATTAGCAAATTCTTGGCTAACTGGATAACGCTCATATAATTCGAATGCATTATAGGGACCACATTGGTAATATTAAGGTCTGCCACTAGATGGCCTAACCAAAGAGCCTCCTTACAAGCCTTAATGGTTGAAACATAATTGGCCTTGATAAGAGAGAGGGCCATGAATTTTTGCATGTTGGGCATCCGAGAAACAACACCTCCAACAAAGGTGAAGATATAGCTAGATGTGGAATTTCTATGATCTGCATGTCCTACATAATCCGAGTCACTATACCCCATGACTCTTGTATCCTAGACACTATAACATATGTACATAGTTGTTGTGCCCTTCAAGCACCTCACGATACCCTTGACGGTATCCCAATGTTGTCTCCCAAGTGTAGTTGTATAGCGTGCCACAAGTCCCACTACAAATGTTATGTTAGGATGAGTGGCCATCATGACATATATCAAACTATCCATGGCGGATGCATAAGGAATCTTGGCCATCTCGGTCTTCTGCTCATCAAACTGCAGACGACCAACCTGATTAACCTTCATATGAGAAGGTAGAGGACAACCAATAGGCTTACCATCTTGCATATGAAACTACTTGAGGACTTTTTGAATATAGTCCTTCTGTGAGATAGATAAAGGAATGTCTTAGAATAATCATGCATGATGCGTATCTCAAGAATATGCGAGGCATGTCCCATGTCCTTCATCTCAAAGATCTTCTTGAGTTGAGTTTTTAGGGCATCCAACTCATCATGACCTCTCCTAGTAATAATCATATCATCCACATAGATTACCAAAATCATAAGGCTACCATCACGAGTCTTCTTCATGCATAAGCACATATCCATAGCACTATAGCTATAGCCCTGTGAATGCATAAAAGTATCAAAATCATGGCACCATTCCCTAGGTTTCTACTTAAGTCCAGAAAGGCTCTTTCTTCACTTGTACACTAGGTTTTCCCTACCTTTTTCTTCAAATCCCTTAGGTTGTTGCATATAGACCTCATCATGCAAGTCGCCATATAAAAAATCCATCTTTACATCCATTTGATAAAGGTCCAAATCTAGTCGAGCAACTAATGCTAGTACTAAGCATAGGGTTGTCATTTTGACCACATGAAAAAAAACTTCATTGAAGCCAATACCATATTCTTGCTCAAAACCCTTAGCCACCAATTTGGCCTTACAAGAGGGCTTGGGGCATCTAGGGATACTTTTCAACTTGAATACCCACTTCCATGGCAATGCCTTCTTGCCACTAGGCAAAGGAATCAAATTCAACATATGGTTAGTTTGTAAGGAGTCAAACTTTGACTGCATAGCCTTGTCCCATGAGTGACTATCATCTTTGTATATGGTCTCATCATAAGAGAGTGGCTCACATGCATCTATCACCATAACATAATCCATGGAGGGGGTAAAGTGCTCAAGTTGACATTTAGCTTTAGTAGAGCATCTCAAAGAGCGTTGATCCTTCACAACAAGTGGGGCTTAGGCTAGTGGAGCATCACCTATTACAAGCTTTCTAGTTGTCTATACAGGAGTAGGAGGCTGCTCCTAAAAGATCACCATGCATACCTCAACCACATGCATAGGTTGCTTATGTACCTTTTTCTCATGGAAAATGACATCATGGCTGCATATAACCTTGCAAGCTTGTGGATCCCCTAGGCGATAGCTCATCTCACCTGCATCCCCATAACCAAGAAAGACACATTTCATGAACTTAAGATCTCCCTTACTACACTTGTCCTTGGAAACATGGAAAAATGCCTCACAACCAAAGACAAGCAAATGAGCATATAATGGATGTTTCTAGTCCATATCTCCTCTGCAACCTAGGAATCAATAGTAGTGCAAGGGGACCTATTAATCAAGTGTCTGGGAATAGTAACTACCTCAGTCCAAAAGAGCTAGGGTAAGATTGCCTAGCTAAGCATACTGCAGACTCTCTCTTGAATCATCTTGTTCATACATTCAACAATACCATTCTAGGAAGGGGTGTAGGGAGCGATCAATTGACACTTAATACCCTACTGATTGCAAAACTACTCAAAAGATTTTGAGATATACTCACTCCCATTATTTAACCTTAGGCATTTCAACCTATACCCAAATTAGTTCTCAACAAGAGCAAGCCAACATTAAAAGGTAGACAAGACATCTGATTTCTACTTAATAGGAAAATATCAAACCTTATGTGAGTAATCATTAATGAATGGGACAAAGTACTTGGCACCATCAAGTGACTAATAGGGTATGGGACCACATACATCCAAATGAACAAGAGCCAAAGGCTCACCCATGTGCTTCATGCCAGACTTATTATGCATACTAAATGTCCACTTTCCAAATAAACAATTATCACAAGACTCAAAACACTTATAGTCTAGGGACAAAAGATACTGCAAACCGGTAAGCATTTTCATTCCTTTCAAAGACATGTATCCAAGTTGACGATGCCAAAGAGATATCTGTGGAACTACAGCCATAGCCAAAACATGGTCAATTGACCTTGAAGCATCAAACATGCATTATGGAATTTTTTTGTTTGTTGTCCAAACCATTATTGTTCTATTCTATGTGAAATAGAGAATAGACAACTACACAAAATCAACTTTGTGAGTGCCCATACGTATAATTCTTGTTGCACTTTTAAAGAAGAAAAGACTCAATGCATACCTCGAGAGAAAGAAACAATGGCTACCACGAAATCTTGAGTTGAAGCTTTGAATTCAAGCTGAAGCAAAGGATGAAGAAGCTCCTCAAATGGTTGGCTGCTCTGATACCAGTTGAAGGGAGTGAGCTCAGAGTGGAAGCACATGAGTGGAAGCAAGAGCTATGGTGGAAGGAGCAAGAGCAAGAGAGAGAGACACGCACAAGATATGAGAACTCCAACTGTCACAATGTGTGACCGGCCTTCTGTTTATTCAAATGTCACTAAAAGAATAAAGAATGAAGTGATAGTGATGAGTGCCTACCACTTGTAGTGTACAGGTGTGTGGGTACCGTCAATGTAGTAATACACAGGCAGCTAGGCATAGACGTCTTTACCCCCAACAGTCAGGATTCTTCGTTCAGCTGGTCGAGGATGATCTAGAGGGTGGCCACTTCAAACTTCAGCATGGCAATGAGGGTGGCCACTCCAGACTTTGATTGGACAATGGGCATAAATTTGGTTGTCGAGAGACAAAGGCGAGGTATGTTGGGATAGAGCTAGTGGGGGCACTCTTGCCTTGCATGTGAGGAGGAGATGGGGCCACTGTGGCTGACGATTAGGTGGGAGGGTTAGACTTAGCCTCAAAGTTTGGCTCATCGGGCTTGTTGGGCAGAGGTGGGAGTTGGGAGTAGGAGTTTGTCATGGCACCCTAGAGGTTGCATTTTAGCTTTTCCCAATAGTTGAGGCACTCCCTTCCGTAATCTTGCTAGAGTTCCTAAATTATCTCTAGGGTGAGCAAGGTTGCCCCATTCAGGTTCTCTACTCCAACCACCAGAGCTTAGATAAACACATTCTCTCTCTCTCCTACCACTAGTTGTACATCATTGGCAAAGGCAAGTTGGGCATTTGGTATGCTTCCAACCATTGCCCATGGTCATGTAGGAGGGGAGCATCTTGCTGGAAAAGTTACTCGGAGAGGGCGGTGTTCACCTACTTCAGGTGATCAACTTGTGTGGTGAGCTCTTACTATTGGTGCTGCTACCATGTTAGAAAGTTGTTGAGGAAGTTCACTGTTCAAAGAGCCATGTTTAGCTAAGCTTTCTTGAGATGAGGAAAAGGGCCATAGGTGTGGTGGCAGAGGGGCTGGCTAGTTAGTACAATGGGGTCCGTAAGGGTTGTAGGGTCTTCAATAGCTTGGCCATGGGGCTTGGTCTCTTGTTGGGATTTGTCTTCCCATAGGTGCTTCTAGCCCCTTGACGTCAATAGGGCGAGTTTGGATGAGAGACTAGTGGCTGAGGTGGACTTCTTACACGAGGAGGGGTTTGGGGTTTCTTACTGGGGACATGCTTGGGTGGTAGCCTACTTGTCGAGGTTGCTCTTCGAGCGGTCCTTCGTTTTGAGGACTTGGTCTTCCATTATAATTGAGACCTCATCTTTGATTCCTTGTCCTTCCTCACCTTCCTTATGCTCCTCAACTAGGTTAGAGATGGACACTGTAGTGGTTGCCATGTCCATGTGAGACTAGGGGGTTTCCATTGTTGGAGAGGCAAGGAGACGAGCAAGTTCACCTAGAGGGGGGGGGGGGAGGGGGAAGGAGGGTGAAGTGCTGCATGCACATCACCTTCATTAGCTTCCTTGGGGCACTCGACTAGGTTGGGGGTAGGCTCTAGTAGTGGTTGCCATCTTCGAGTGAGACCGGGGCACATCAGCTATACTTGGGTGGCAAGGAGGTGGGCAAGTTCAACTAGGTCAGGGGAAGAAAAGGAAGGGAAGTATTGCCTACATATCACCTTCATGGCCTTGACGGTGGATGCCCACTAGGCAACACATCTAGCCTCAACAAAGAGTTGCTCCTGTAGAATATGGGCCCAAGCAATAGTAAGGGAGGAAGGGGAGAAGAATAAAGAGGCTACTTCCCTGATATGATGTAGGCCTTCGCCTACAGGTAGAGAGCCTTGACCAAGAACTTGAGGGCCTCCTACTTCGACATGTGTGGTACGAGGATGTTGCTGAGTTGGTGCTTCTTGTTGGTGATTGGGTCAAAGGCATTGTCGTTCATCTCCTAGGTGGAGATTCGATGGGTCACTGACAAAGCCAGCTTCTCTTACGCGTGGCATGTGGAGAGATTATAATTGTGGCCTTGGATGTGGATGGCTTGGCTCAAGATATTCCGAGATCAACAGAGTGTCGAGGTAGACTAGGATGGTGGCCCATGGGAGGGTGATAAATTGGGTTAGGTGCAACGCATCCATCCAAGGGCAACGAGCACTATTGATGGCCTCTATACTAGGGAGATACACTTCCTCAGTGCACAACTAGAAGGCTGCCAAAGCCATAAATGTAGCAAAGGATGCATAGAGGGCATAAAGAAGGAAGATTGGGGAGCTAAGGTGATGATCACAATAGGGAAATAACAAATAAGACTAGTGAGAGAGGAAAACTACCTTAAAAGGTTGGTGAGTTAATGCACAAGGGCTGTGGCTAATACCAAGACTGCGGAGGGCATGGTGGCTCAAGGTCTATGCCATCTACTACTGTGACAAAGAGTTGTGCATCCAATTCATCATTAATACTTGTTGGTGGTTCTCTAGAATCCAAGTGACAAGACAAAAAGTCCACAATGACATGCTGAGTTCCGAGGTGATGGACCACTATGTACTCAAAATCGTGCAGCAACAAGATCCAATGAGCCAGTCACCCTGTAATATTTTTTTGTTTGACCAAATAGACCAAGATGGAATGATCCACATGCAAAGTAAATGTGTGCCCTAGCAAATAGTACCGGAACTTTTTAGTGGAGTAGATCATATCGAAGCATTCTCTTTCATTGAACATTATAGTTTTTCTCCACATTGGACAAATTCTTACTGGCATAGAACATAGGTCGAAACCATCCATTTTCATTGTGCTACATTAGCACACTACCAATTGCTATGCTAGAAGCATCCATAAATATATGAAAGGGTTTTTCCCAATGGGTGGAATCACAATGGGAGTTTTTGAGAGTAACATCCGAAGGCAATAAAATGCCACATCGGCTTCTTAATTCCATTGGTAAGTCACTTTAGGCACATGTGACAATTTGTTGGGTGGGGATAACTAGAAGCTCTAGAAGATGTAGGTGGCAGCCACACCATCGGATTTGACCTAAAAAATGGAGACACATGGATAAAAAAATTGGTACTAGAGCTTGCATTATTGCTGTTACTTTGTTTGGATCAATAGTAATACCATTTTGTGAAATGATTTTGCCTAGCAAAATACCACAGTGAATAGCAAATACACATTTGAGGGGATTCAAACTTAAACTTACCTTCATATTGAATATTCTCATCTAAACAGATCCTTGAACTTGGTCATCAACAAAACTGATGAGTTGCTGTGGGAAATTTGGTTACAGTTTGGCACTTATTCGAATCGGTTTGGCCAAGTTACAATATGTCCAACTCATCCTCTTTGACCCTTGTGACTTTCTGCGTTTGTGCTTCAAACACACACTCTTGATGCAAGATTTCATTGATGTCAACATCAACAATCCAATCAGTGATCGTGTTGTCCTTGGTATAGTTCGGGCTCTGCATTCTGAAACTTTTTGGACCACTATCATGTACTCACTCTTCCAAGACTTCAAACTGTAGGCTCTGGGGTTGCATGTATTGTTCACTAATCTAGAGAACATTAATGAGAGACACCATGGTTGCAGGTTAGCGTTAGCCTTTAGGAACTCCTCTTCTTCATCATCACTTAATCCTTCGACCATATTAAATATTTCGGTAATATTTGGTCGATGATGTGGGACGGGTGGGGTAACATTGGCCAAGTAGACCGTTATCTTGTGTGTAATGTTCCCATTACTTAGTTTATTTTAATAAACAAGGTGTGTATACATTCCAAAGAAAATTGATTTATGTTGCACATGTTTAAAAACTAGCTCTAAATATGAAGATAATTATTATTATTAATGAAGTATTATGTGTCAGTTCATAGAAGAAAGACTTGGAAAACTCCCCCAAGACAAGCTTATTAAAACTATGTTTGTAGTATAGAACAACAAAAAGAACTAGCCTAGTGGATAGTCACTTAGCAATTAAGTGCACTTGGGTGACGACATTACCAGGATGGGTGACCTCTCGGGAAGATTTTCCTATAAGCTAGTGGGAGCTTCTCGTGTGCAAACAATGGCACAAATGAAGCCTTTGTAGTCCATTGCCAAGTATGCCAAGGTCTATGCATTGGTCGCCACCTTAGTCATATGCATTGGAGTGACGTGACACGCAATGCGTCCTCGCCCATATATTCATCATTTTTTATATTCGTGCTACAAAAATGGAGCCCTTCCCTGATGTCATCAATGACGTCGTCAAAAATGCTAAAAGAAAGCATTCTCTCTTTATAGTCGATGATGTCATTAAAAAACGCTAAAAAGCAAGTGTCCTCTCTTTACCCCCTGGTTACTATATAAATAGGGATAGAGTATCACGTCCGACACACCTTGACACACACAATGAACCGATGCAGAAGTCTCTCTACTATGGACGCGATGATGCTATGTTGCAATTAGCCAAGTCTCCCCCCCCCCCCCCTCTCTCTCTCTCTCTCTCTCTCTCTCTCTCTCTCTCTCTCTCTCTCTCTCTCTCTCTCTCTCTTCCCCTATGCGAAAGCGTTATGGCTCCCAAGAGACGTCAAGATGTTGAGCAAGGTCACACTCAAAGAGCTCCCCAACGCGAGAAAGTAGTCATTGTTGTTGAAGTGTAGGCAGAAGTTAACTCGAATCCATTCAACCTGAAGGACTGGTTATTCCACAATAAACCGAGGTTACGGCTATAAATCGTAATCACGATGGATGGAGATAATCAAGCTAGTACATAAGAAAAAGATCACGATTAGTTAGAACTTACTTAAACTTCTAAAAGCATGTTAGTATTATCAAATGCTTTTTAAGAAGGAACACAGAAATTGATGAAGGAGATAGATTCTATGCATCGCATAAATTGACAACTGTGTTAAAAATGTTTTATGGTTATGACTCCTTTTGGATTTGTGAATGATAAGTTATGGCTCTTTGGGCTTGCACAACTGGATGAGTTGTGAATTGTGGTGGTTCGAGACATTGGGGTCCCCAACCCAATGCTCTCTAAACACTCTACAAAGTGTGGAAAAACTCACCTATGGGTGGGGGTCCTATTCTCCTGAGGGAGATAGCTGTTTTTGGAAAAACTCACCTGTGGGTGGGGGTTCTATGCTCGAGAGATAGGTGTTTTTGATATTTGATCACTCGAGTACTTGAGAGGGAAAAGGGCCAAGTGATAAGTGCCCTTGTTATGTAGGATAGCTCCAGAGGCTCAGGGAAGCTTAGAAGGGCTCTAAGGCAGGAAATTCCCTATTGACCTTGAATGGAGTGCGATCATATACAGCCCAATCCCAAGGGATTGGAAGGTCCTATCCTAGGCTAGACGGTGTCTTTCTATGGAAAGATGGTTTTGTACCACTCTACAAAGTGATGGTGAAATAAAGTATTAGATTTTTGAATTGTTTGTTATGTGCTAAAGATTGAGTTTAACGAACCCAATTTAACAGAGTAATAAAAGGAAGCTGATTTTATATGTCCAAACAGCGTGGTAGTATGCTTTGTTAATTAGAAAACTAAGCAAATCCCATCGAGGAAAGTGGGAGGCTTCGATCCTGATGACGATTGCATGCCTATGGTTGGGTGGACCCGATAAGTCAGGTAACTTTCCAACATTAGATAGAGCTGATTAAATCATGACCCTCCCGATACCGATAGGATTTAATTACCAAGTTTAACACCGTTTTAGGGGGCCAAAGCTGAGATTTTACCTTATGGGTAGGGGGATTGAGTTACACCCTCCCATGCCTCTCACTCTCTTTGAACCAAGTGCTGTGCTAACCTCACTCCTGCCTTTGATTGATTACAAAGTGGTCTTTCTTAGGTGGGCGCTAGATTGCTATTAGGGGTGACTTGTCCACACTTCCCCTGTGAAGTAGAACTAAGATTCCCATGTTCAACTAAGTCCAAGGTTTCCCATGGGGAGATGGGATGGTGATGTGCATGGGTATGAATGTTAGTTGACTACTAAGAGGACTCCTCTGGGTGTGTTGGAGGAGGCATCTCACATTGTCCCAATGTCTTTGGATAGTCAATTTATCCTTATCCCAATTTTGACTATGGTGTAGCCAAGGTCTTTTCAATAGCAAAAGCAATAATCTTCGCCAACATGCTTCATGGTCAACACACCTAGAGGTACTAGAAACTACACTATGGCAACTTCAAGAAGTACTAATCTAATGATACCAAGAGGGTGTACTCTGTACTAATTAGCCATCCATACTAGGAAAGGAGCAGGTTCCCGATCCATCAATCCCAATTTTTGGCAAGTAGCCATTGTGATGATATTTACCCCTGATTCACTATTGAGCAAGACGTTTTGGATGATCTAGTTTGTACATTGAATACGAACGATCAGGATGGTGGTTAGAGTTCAAGTTGAATCATCTTTAGGAGATGATCTTTGAAAGCCAAGACTAGGTTGAGTAAGTCACCTAGTGGGATAGTAATGTTTGATAGGACCCCATCCGGTGGATGCTTTGGATGAGTCCAAAACAATCAAAGTGCTTGGCATGTTCCCTTCTGTTGGCTGCAGGATTCCCCTTACTCTTCTGACTACCATTGCTGCTAGGGTTAGTATCCGAGGTGGTTCTCTATCTCCATCTAAGATGATCCTTCGGATTTAGCTTTTGCCCTTTTCCAAGAATATCTTCCAAAATTTGACTTCTCTATTTTCCAAGATGAGCTTCTTGCAGCTTCCCTCTTTGATTGCTGGGACTACTGCCTAAATTCTTTACTCTACTAGGTTGTGGGTTGTCTATTGCCACTTGTTTGTTTTTCTCTTGGGGTGGGTTTGATGTTTTAAAGGTCAAATCCGGTTGCAGTTGGAACTTCATAGACTCTAGATGTATGCTAGAGATCCAGAGAACTTTGGGAGGGAAATACTAGGATGGTGTGCCATGGGGGTTGGGTTGAGAGGTGAATTGGGGATTATTGGTGGGACACCTACTAGGTTTAGTGAAGCAAGAAATCGACTAGCTAGATTAAAAGGTGTAATAGGTGGAAAGACAGAAGGATTCGGTTCACTTCTAGTCGAGGGAGTAGAACGTGAATGGCACACGTCTAGAATTTTGGGGTAGCATGCTGCACCTTGGCTATGGCCTCATCGAGGAACGAGATAGCCTCAAGGATAATACCATCTAGCGTTGTCTAGATCAAGACCGTTGAGTATGGATTACAGCTCAAACTGCCTGGGGCGGACGTGCGTGGAGGAACATAAATCGTGGTCGCCATGTGTTATCGGTTTCCTTGAACGACTGCCATAAAAATAATGACAGACATACTCAAAAACTAACACACACAAACACTAACGTCACTTTCAACGTTACGAGCCCACGTTAAAGAGCAAGATATAATCACATCACCAGAAACAAGCACAAAAGGTACTCAAGACTCAATCCGGAGTGTATTGTTGAAATCAAAGTCTTTACATCGGTTAGAGACCAACCGGTCGCCGCATAGTTCTACAAAATACAAGAGCGAAACACTAAGTTACAATGACTAAGGCACTACTACAACCCAATACACTGATTGGAGACAATAAAATGTAGCTCTATTATTAGAGCACACCAAGCATGCCACTCAAGAGGGACCTCCTGCTGCTAACCTCTAGGACAATGACTATGCTTGAAACAACAACAACCATCATGCTTTGCTTCCTCCTATTTATATAGGTCATTGCTTGCAATGGGGTCTTCTCAATGCCCATGTGCCGTGCCATGAGGCGGGACATTCTCTCTGTCCATGTGTCATATTGGGTCACCATTACTCCTCTGCTCTCATTGGCTCTTCCATGTGCCACACTAGTGTGGCTCCTACGTTTAGTGCCACCACTAGCTTTAACAATGAGAGAGGGTTGGACTTAGGTTTCTACTCTAGATTTGAGATATATCCAATTTAGATGGTCCAAATAGCATGCCCAAGCCAACATATCAACACGAATAAACATGCAAATTGAAAGTAGGGGAGATTATCTTGAAGGACTCACTCAGGCACACACACATGGCCCAACCCCAAAGAAAGGAATGGCAAGTGAGGTTACTATGACTATTGCAAAGATCGAATATAGAGTCAAGAAAACAAGCAAGGAACTACATTGAAAAAGTATTGTTGAATAGCATACATGAATAGGAGACCTTCCATTGGGTGCAAAAGCGGTTAGAAAAGCAAGGGTTTAATTGAGTGACTCCATGTTGCATCACTAAGAGATGACATTAATCAAGCAACTTTGGACTGTAGAGATGTAAAAGATGAAGTTGAAGCATTGAAACGGTCAAGGAAACCAACATCAACACAACTCAAGCGGTGACCATGGGAAGTTGTTAAGACAGTGACTAGGAAAGAGGGTTATGGAAAGTTTCTTGAGGTAGTAGCAAAGGTACCATACCAACATATAAACCTGAAGTGTTAAGAGAGGTACTTTAGGGTCATGATGTTTGTAATAATTTGTGTACACGTGTTTTGTGCCAATGGCACTCTAAAGTGAAAGGAAACAAGGGATTCTAAGCTACTTAGGTTCCAAGTCACATTTTGAGGTTGAGAGATAAAGTGATATATATACATATATGACAAGATAATAATATAATATAAGACCTACATTGGTCCTTATTCCTAGAAAATATCCAAAAATATATCATTGCACAATATTTGACACAAACACACAATCTCTCTCCCCCTTTGTTTTTCAATAACACAAGTTATCATTATAGACCAAAGAAATGGTAGATGGCAAGTAAAAGAGAATGATGGGACCATACCTACTAGCAAGAGAAGTATGGAACTATACTCAAATAATAGCATCTCACTTTAGTTGTGGTGAAAACCAACGACCAATAATAACATGCATCTAGAAAAGAAGTTTTGAAGTTATCAAATTGAACTTTTAAAGCATAAAGTACGTAGTGGAGGTGCAATTCTCTGCGAATATCATTGAAGAGCTAACCTTTAGAGTTTCACACACGTGTGTGCATGCACACACACATATCTATATGCACAAGTATATGTATATGTATGTCTACACGCACACACACATGATTAAACTTCCATTGCCATTGACATGAAAGAAGCAATTTCAACTTTGGACCACATAAAAAGAGGTAAAAAGAGCTGAATGTAAGTTGTGATATAGATTACATAATTTACAACTGAACATACAAAGGCCATGTAGATAACTTTCAATAATCACATTTGACTCTCATTTATCCAATACTCAATTTGACATCTTTTGGAGGGTCCCATCTAGGTCATCTCCATTTACCTATTTTGTTAGTTGTTGGATGCATTTCCTTTTCAATGAAAGGATCTTCAAGCATTCAAAAGGACCAACAATAGGAAAAACATGGTCCAAAAGCATTTTTCTAACTTCCTGAATAGCACGCATTGGAGCATAAGTTTGCAAAACATACAATCAAAAGAACTCCAACTCATGCTTGAAAATTGTGCTCTTACCATCAGCCTCCTTAGCCCTTCTAACAGGGTCTTGTTGCCTTGAATAATGCTATTGCTATTGTTTCTATGGTCTCTTTAGGATAGGGTTGGTGCGAGTCAGAGACGAACATACGGGTAAGACCACAATAGCTACAAACACCATCCTAGGAACATATTCACCACTTAATGGCTGAAGAAAACCCTTAAATAAACCTTTGGATGAACAACCTTTATCTTTGCATAGGTTTACATCAAGCTCGTATCTAGTGCACACAATTTTCTAGCATTGTTTTAGCCGCCATCCAATTTGCCTAAGCCATTTCATCCAACTCTAATGAATCAAAGCTCTTATGATCAATTGCTTGGTATAGACAGTCCAAAACTGATTTCGCTTCTTGTACCTTTTGTCTATTTAGTCCCATGTAGTATTTATCATAGTGGTCCCTTATCACATGTACATACTAGAAGCAATTCGATACCAAGCATAATCCATATTATCAAGCATTTGAGCACATAAAGGGTCTATTACAGAACAGAGTTCTTGTGCCAGAAAAAGTTCTGTGGTGAGTCACTGTTATTAATCAAGAAAGAAAGGCCTTGGACAGGCAGGGCAAAGAATCATCCACAATGCTCATGCCAAAATATAAGCTGAGCCACAAAGGCACATGATCCAATAAAACAGTAGCATAATCTTGCAAAAAATGGCATCATGTTGCATAGCATTAATCAAATACAATCTATCTAGGTGGACCCAATAATTAATGTATGCACACATGCCTGAAGAGGCTGAATTCCATAAATCCAGTGCATCAATATCACGCATTAAAAGCAGCCTATTTGACTCCATTGCCAACATATGAGTAGCATGAAGAATTATACAACCAAGGATAAACGGCCATTTGAGCTGACAAAAGACAAAAATTTGAATATGTATTATTAGACACACAGTAGCTAAGTCATGACACACTACATCCTTCAGTGTAAGGTAACATCCTAGCTTGCAAAGTACATGGTTTGTTCTTAGCTCGATTCAGTCTGTATGAACCAGATTCTTAAGTCTGTATGTTACATAGGTTTCTCCATAATTCTGGATACTAAACCCATCCTAAATTCCTGCTATTTCTCTGATCAATTTCAATTCTTTGCTGATTTTACTTCGAAGTGATTGATGAAGCATTCTCCTCTATGTGTTGGGCAATAACATCCATCCAACTGCATTTCAGGCCATGTATACCTAATTCATCCTTGTCAAAATTATGATGCTACTGTGAATAGGAGGCAGCTTATACCAGAATACCAATGCGTAATTGCACTCAAGTCTTTGTGTGTATAAAGTTGCTGATAAAACAGTTTGCTTCTTGGAGTGCAGAGTGAAAATTTGGCATGTTCTGTACCAAACATTGACATCCCTATGTTTGTGTATGTGTATTACTGAGTGGGAACATCTTGAACAGCAGACCCTGCACTATATACAACATTATTGTACTTTGAAATTGCATCCTTGAGTTTCTGCAGCTGAAAACAAGAAAGTTACAGTTTTAATTTCCAGATGTTCACCAGAAAGCACTGCTTGTATGACAATCAAAATCATGTAGAAAACAATCAACCAAAGAAAATTGGTCAAATCTCATCAAACAGGTGCCAGAAAGTTGATTGGTTTCTTTAAAAAAAGTCCACAGGGACCTGAAGCTTTCTTGGTCCCCAAAGAAAGAATATCAAAATTATCAATGTGATCACAAGTCTAGAATTCCCTTTAATGTAAAAACTCTACTCAGTTCTATAGCATTGTAATGTGTTCTGTAAAATGCAAAGTTCTAAGAGCTATGGGTCCTTAAAAATGCATCATACACAGCAGTGGATACTAGTTATCTCAAACATCTAGAGACTATATTCCCTTTCCATTGTTTAGATGTTTTGCACATGGCCAGCTTCTATAAATCTCCTCTTTCATTAAATATTTGCTCATGGCCAGCTCCTAAAATTTTCTAATTCTCAGAAACTATGCAAACTTGATACCTTCAGCAGGTGCAAGAAACACTACAGCATCAACTCTTATCAGATTAGGAATGTAGTCAAGCAAGCTATGGCAGAAAACTAGGGATTATAAACAACTTACCTTTGTGACAGAGCAGGAGAAAGAATCCAGTTTCTCTGGTGAACCTCGATAGAAATGGAAATATGGCAGTACTCGCACATTCAAACTTTTGCACAGTGGTTTGCTTTCATCAAAGTTAACCTTAAGAAATACCACATCTTTATGTTGACCTGCCAGTTTGCATAGCTGCAAAAACAAACACCTGGTTAGTATCTTCATAGTACTCGACCATTTGTGATTTTTAAGAATCACATACTCAAAAAAAGAGAATATGATTCATAGTGTATACTACTAATTTCACACTTTGAAGTGCAGCTACTAAGAAGTGGCAAAAATGTACAAAGCTAAGAAGTATGATGCCTGAAGAGCATTCGCAGATCCCATGGAATGCAGGGATAGAGTAATTAAGTTGGTAGTAACTCGAGGGACACTGCATTGAGTTGTGGGGTGTGGGAGTTATCAGGGATCTCCATTTTGGGGTTGGGGGGTCGTAGAAGAGGCCCCCAGCTAGGATGTCTCAAGGGGGTCAGCTCCCCTAATAGCAGTCTTGGGGTAGCACTCTCGCTTGATGAAAAACGGAATATTGCCTAGTCGACTAAGAAAGTTTCATAATATGGTAGGTCGGATAGGCCGATTTGACCACCTTTCCAACCTATAAAAGGAAGGCCCCTCCAAAGCCATCATCAATGTACCTTTCGCTCAATCAAAATTCTTCTAGCTAGCCTCAAGTTCTTCCCTTATCATCTGTCTAAATCACCATCATCTAAACTTCACAATGGAAGTGCACGGGTGGAGAGAGCCATTTTTGTATCAACTTGTTTGGGATTTTAAAAGTTACTATTTTCTTATTTCATGTGTACTCTCTATTCCTTGCTATAATTCAATAATTGACTGTGAGTTATGAGACTTAAAAGTTTAGAGTGTCAAGATCTCTCCTAAACAAGCTAGAAAGTTAAGCCTGGAGAGTCCTTGGTGGAGATCTTAAATCTTGCTTCCTTTGTTTTGCATTGCATTGTGTGTTTTGCCAAGAAATTGTTTGTACTTGTCCATATTGCTAAATCTATATATGTCTAATTGTCTGATCCTCTTGAATTAGTGTGTGGAAGTGATCAAGTGTAATTCAGAGGCTTAGGGATACTGTTCTTCATTCTAGATATACAATATTTGGCCAACAATTTGCCAAGCATCACAAGATGAAAAGAATTGTCACGAAACTTTATACAAAACTCCATGAGCTTATTGATAATAAAGCAGGAAGAGGAGAAGAATGTGTCAATCTTAGGAACTTAATGGAGCTGAATTGAAAAAGAAAAAGTAATACCAAACAAAGATAGTCATGCAGTGATTTTCAAGATTACTAGACATGGCAAGTGTTTTCGAAGGTTTTCTTTACTAATCCACCTCAAAGAGGAAAACTGGGGAGAGAGAGGTCAGTGGATCTAGTTGCAGTGGCAGTTCCAAATAATGCAATGGCAACTATTATCACAAGAAGATGAAGTCCAGTGAACCCAGGAGGCGAAGGAAAAACTAATGTTCTATATCTTAACAGAGATGGATCTCAATAAAAGGAAGCTTGCTTGTCTTCTGCAAGCACGAAATATCAGAAGTTGAAGATTGTCATCCACCATCTTCAAGTCCCATAAAATTCATTTTAGGTGGAGAAGATCCAAAATCATGCAAAAAGTTTAATTCTTATTCTAGAATTGTATATAATGCTACAACTTAGAGTTGGAAAATATGTGGTGGGTTGATAAACCAATGATAGGAAAGCAAGGGCCCACAGAATGAAACCAAGGAATCACATTCAACTGAACAGATGGCTGAACACGCTACACAAGGCAAGACAGCGTGCACATGGATTGAAATTGTAAGGGAAAAAAAGGAAAAGGAAGAACAGATTAAAACCTCATGAACGCAATTCCATGTATGAAATAAATCAGACAAAACCAGAGGTCAATAAAGAGCCATCAGCAGTATTTGGTCTTTGCTAAAGATACTAAAGTCATGAACCTCTGTGTCAAGAACCAGGAATCTTCAAGATATGGAAAGCAAATTCTTGAAGATCTTTGAAGAGTGTATCTGAGACTTTATGTGTACCTTAAAATCCACGACAAGGCTAACAGAAAAATGATCAAGGCTTGACAAATGACCATGATTCATGCACTGCAAGGAATCTGCCTGAAGACAATCTCATTGCAAGATCTAAGAGCACCACCACTTGCAGAGAGATGGTATAAGGTTGATCTAGTCCAGACTCTGCAGGCTCTATGGCCGTGGGGGGAGCTAACATTGTGGGCCGCTGATAAAAGTGAGCCAAACAGTCTCTCGAGTCTATATGCAGACTCAGAAAACTCTAATTGCTTTGACATGCAAGCATGCAATGACCCACAGTCAAAATATAACCATAATTGTGATCTGGATCGCAGTGTAACCCTATACAAGTACAACCAAATCTATTGTCAAGTTCAAATTATGATCCTACCATTTGTTTGGCCCCATTGTTAGAGAACCCACCCACTGAATTGTGTGCTGAAATTAGAAACACACTGAAAATATGTTTGAACATAGGATATAACAAAGACCAAGTTTGCCAACATGTAAGCCATGTCTCCGTGACTACATAGAGCCCTTGTCACTGAGGATGGTATGACTTGCAACCGAGTCAAATGTTTCAAAACTCGGATAGCAACCCTTCCACTTGATACGCTAGTGCACACAATCTAGGGGAGCTGTATCAAACGTACCTTTGGATACAAAGCTTTGCAAGAACCACACCAAGTGGCGAAGAACTCCACGACAACTAGTTTCCCTTCTGCATGTGTGAGAGCATCAGCAAGCTCTTCTTCTGAGTGCAGATCTTTCAGCTTGACCCCTAAGTCTCTTTCCCACCATTTTATTGTCTCATTGGGTGCAGTAACACCGTGAATCTGGGAAAAGACAATACGCCATCAGCATGAGCAAGCATTTTGCCATTTTCTGAGGTAAACTTGAGCGCATTGAACACACTTGCATTACATAACCATTTTACAATAATATTGTTAAAGCTACACCGAATATGAAGACGTACTCTTACAAACCTGCAATTGTGATTGTCGTCTCAGCTTTTTTCTCTGGATTCGGGCTGTATCAAAGACATGTGAATTGATCCCAAAGAAAGGTGTACAATGAAATGCTATCGATCGGTGAGATGCTGACACTAGGATGGTCTGAGACGGAGGCATGAGGTGCGCCGAGCACAAAGTCCCTTCATTGGAGAGAGCTGAAATCTTGCAGGTTGGGAAAGATAGCAGCGACGGTGGAAGGCTTGGCAGGGCGGTATCTGAGATCGAGACTGCCATGGAAGAGGCAGAGAGATAGATAAAGCAAAGAGTGCTGTGGATTGATTACTGAACAGTCGATCGAAGATCAGAGACGATGCTGTGAATTGATTACTGAGCGATCAATGATCAAAGACGATAGTGCAAACGAGGAGGGGGGAAATCCAAATGCGGTGGCAACGGTGAACGGTGGTTGAGGGTCGGACTGGAATCATTCATTCATTCATTCATTCACAGGGAGGGATCGGATATCCGCTGAGGTTACTTATACCAAACTAATGGTTTGACCGACCACCTCGCTTTCGCCGACGCGCTTCTTTTTGACAAGATGAAAGCTTGCGGCATAAGGGAAGACACGCATCAACCAAAAAAAGAAGAGCTTACCGATCAATTGACCTGTTCGTTTTCTTCTTCTCTTCTTCTTCTTTCACAGGATGAGCAGTAAACCCGTTCTTTTCTTATTTTGCTTCTTCTACAAAAGAAAGCAAACATGTTCTTTGTCTCCTCTTCTGCAGGTCCATCAGCAAACCTGTTCTTTTGTTCTTCTTCTTCTTCTTGTACAAAGCAAACCTGTTCTTTTCTTCTTCTTCTTCTTCTTGTACAAAGCAAACCTGTTCTTTCCTTCTTCCGGTGAAACAGACCTGTGAAATTGTTAATATTCCTCCTTCTTTAAAGTTTTCTTCCTCTGCTTTTGTGCTAGCATCACAGTTGTAAAACACGGCGTGACGGCCCGAGAGCCCTGATCTCGATCTTGTACCGAAGACAAAATGAGGCAGAAGCAAAACAGCAATCCTCTCCTGCAGAAGGCCACAGCTATGGCAGACGATGCTAGGCCTCGTCACTACGTTCATGTCTCTTGAGACTACTTGTTGCCATTTAAGCGTCGCGCGGGGGGACTGACGAGGATGATGACGACGATGATAGAAAGGCTCCCGACATCATCGACGGATCGATAATATATTTAAAAAAATAACTCGCTTTATTTAAAATGGGGAAAAAAAATGCCAAGGACATAATTCCTTTGGGGGCAAGCAGAGTGACATCTAGCAGTCTCCTTTTAAGTTTTAGATGCTACATAATTTTATATTTATTGGATATGAGGGCTTTCGTCCATGCTTGTGATCAAGGGGCTTACATCCACTTTAGCTAACAAGGGGCGCAGATTTTATATTTATTGGATATGAGGGCTTTCGTCCATGCTTGTGATCAAGGGGCTTACATCCACTTTAGTTAACAAGGGGCGCAGATTTTATATTTATTGGATATCAGGGCGAAATGCTTGTGATCAAGGGGCTTACATCCACATTCGTTAACAAGGGGCGCAGATTTTACAAGTGCTCCCATTACAACCTTCGTCTTGGTCCAATGACTAGCCAAGTGGAGCCAGAATCTTCTTACTTCATACATCAAGAGTCTCCTTTTAGATCCCTTTCCACAGAATCCAATCTTTTCTTGTTGTTACTAGTTGAACTATACAATGTACATCACATGGCATTCAAATAAAAATTTTGATTAATTTAGAACCTAGTCCTGCGCACATAAATAAACTAGGCCTTTGCACACGACATAGTTAGCTGGTTTACCTGGAAAATAGAAACAATGTTCGTACTTTTTAGCTACCCTAAAAGAGGCAAAGCTTGAAATCAATGGCTCAATTTGCTGAGCAAAGGTATACAAAGCAAGGCATTAAATGAGAGCATCCTATGTGTGCAAAGCCCTCCTAGCCAAGCCTCACCAATGTTCCTTGGCCTTGCACAAGTTCATTTCATTGGCAATAATGCCAAATTTAGAGTGTGCAAGAGAGACTTCTAAGAGACAAGTTACAATAGAGATGGAGGAGAGAGAGCATGCAAAGCAAATCCAAATCGCCACATATTGAGGACTTTCAAAGTTGAGGGAGTACCCTCCAAAAAGGAGAGACTTCCAGGACTCTCGCACAAGTCCCTCCAACCATTAATGCAAGCCATTAGTTAAAACATAAAGACACACTCTATCATCTACCATGTGGACTTGCACAAACCTATGAGTGTCCCAACTCTTAAAGTAGACATAAATGGAGGGTTCACAAAAGATAATAATAAGGGAGCATGTGGAGTGACACTCATGGATGTGGTATTTTAAGGACTTACAAAATCTAAAGAATGAAATAACTTATACAATTCATTTGTTTGACTCATATTAAACTATATATAATTCTTAAGAATTTGTGTCTTAGCTTTATGTGGCTCAAAATAATGCACCTCATTCAATTGGTGTGGGTTGTGTTTTGCTTTTGGGGGGCATAACCTTGTTGGCCCTAGCCCACATAATTGGGACTAAATAGTAAATATTGTGTGTGTGTGTGTGTGCGTGTGTGTGTGTGTGTGTGTGTGTGTGTGTGTGTGTGTGTGTGTGTGTGTGTGTGTGTGTGTGTGTGTGTGTGTGTGTGTGTGTGTGTGTGTGTGTGTGTGTGTTATCTTGAGCAAAGGTGAAGGGGGGAAGAAAAAATTCACCATTAGGATTGCAAATACATAGATAATACCTTGACTTACTATTCTCCCTTAAAGGTACATATGCTTTTACGTGGGAGGTTGTTGGCATAAAGGCCAATATCTGAAGGCCAAGCAACATCCCTTGTATAAGTACACACTCTGTGGGCATGTATAAGATAATGAAAAATAAGGGATTTTGAGTATCCATAAAAAAGAACTCTTTGTGAGCCTCTCTCTCTCTCTCTCTCTCTCTCTCTCTCTCTCTCTCTCTCTCTCTCTCTCTCTCTCTCTCTCTCTCTCTCTCTCTCTCTCCATTGACTCCACATCCATGATCCCACCATCTCTTCCTCTCAATAATATCTTGGTATGTCAATAAATATGCACATTACCCTACTATATTTAAGAATGATTGGCTTTAGTTATTTGTACGATAAATATTCATTGTACTTACAAGGAATCTACATGCATGACTATTGGTATAGGTCTCTAGGCTTAGGGATGAATAAGACAAAATTTTAAAGGTCAACATAGTTATATTTATTATTTTTAGAGGTTGAGGTGATAACTTAAGGATGCCCTAGTTTAAGGTATCTTAGCTACTTCTTTAATCTCTTAAAGTGGTTTAAAGTGTGAATAGTAATAATCAAGTTTTTATCATTCAATCAAATATTTTATTTGAATCATTTTAAAATCAAATTATTAATGAATTATACATTAATGCTAGGCCTTTCGCTCAATGTTAGGACTTTGACGAAACTCTGATTGATTCAAGAGCTTCAGCCGTGTTGGTTACCCTATCCCTCATCTAGCTACAAACACTCCTCTATCTAACCAAGTGCTCATCAATCTATGAAGAAGACAAACGCATTATTGTATTCGAGTTGTAGAGAGAGCTCGCCCACTTGCCTATCTCATTGTAGTCTTCGTTGCTCAATGGGATCACAACAAGCTCCATGATTCAAGTATTATGCCTCAATGTGCTACTATTAGCTTCAACTTGATCCATGTATACTCTAAATGATTGAGAAGGAAGAGAATACTATAAGAGTTGGAGAAGAGCTTCTCCACTACCTCCTCACACACACTCTCTCTCACTCTCACTAACACACACACACACACACACACACACTCTCTCTCTCTCTCTCTCTCTCTCTCTCTCTCTCTCTCTCTCTCTCTCTCTCTCTCTCTCTCTCTCTCTCTCTCTCTCTCTCTCTCTCTCTCTCTCTCTCTCTCTCTCTCTCTCTCAAATGGAAAAGATAAAAGCAAGAAGGAGAGCTCTCAATGTTGGCACATAGAAGAATAACCTCTTCTATTCAATTTTCAACCTTTTGTACTTGGACTACATTTTCTCCCTAAAAGGTGAGCACCCTATGTCTTTCTTGGACTCTTAAACAATCCTTATATTGCATGCATAATTTAATGCCTTAATTTGAGGCTCTCTCTTAACTAAGAGTGATACAATTTGCATGGGGGTGAGCTCAGCTCTTGATTTTAGAGTTGAACAATAAAATTCTTTAAAAATTTTGCAAGTATTTCAATTTGATGAAGATCCTTCACATGTGTCCATAAATTCTATCCTTAAAATTTTTATATTTCTATTCTTTTTCAAATTTTCTTTAAAAATGAGATAAACATTGCCCTCCTTCCAGAGGAGTGGTAGTCCCTTGTTACGTAGCATTATGGGGCTTCATGCAAGGGGCAATCATGAAGAGATGGTCATGTCGAAGGAGTGTTATTATATTTTCATGGTGCGATAGGAGTGTTGTTATAGTTTTGTTGATGCTAAATTTAGAAGGTGGATAATGATTTCATGGATGTTGGGTCATTGCAGAATATGAATGGCCATTGATGTCGTTGGATGCTCCTTTGGTCTTCAACAAACTCACAATCACTATACTCTCCCTAGGAATTTGTCTACCTTATTGTGCAATGTAAGGTGTTCGTGTAAGTATAATTGGGAGATAGGTCCAACTCCAAGTGAGCTTGGGTTCTTGCCCTACACTTGAGGACCTAGTTAGTCCGAGGTTTTATTGTGTGGTGCAAAGTTGAGGGTGACAGGTTGTCCAAGCAAGCCACCCAAGATGTCCTATCCTTGATGTGCCCTTTAGGATCCCTAAGTGCAGTGAGTGTGTGGTGCACCTATTGAATTTGGATCCTTTTTCCTCTTTATTTTTCATATATCTTTATTTTTCATTTTCTTTTGGTCTTACTCCTTAGGAATTGGTTGTAGGGAGTGAGTGAGGCATCCCTTATTGAGAAGATAATCTTTTACCACTTCTCATACCTAAAAGAATTCTAGATAAAAGGATGGCTACAATAAACAAAGCAGTTGTCCACCATGTCTTCTAATAAAGCTATGCAATAGAAAGGTAAAATCCTATCATGTAGGTGTAGTTGAATCAAGGCAACTCTATTTAGTTGTCAAAAATAGTGGTGGCACTCCATTCTCATACAATATTGGCACTTGTTGTTGTAACTTGACCAAGAGTCAAAGGTAGTTGTCAGTGGCTATGAAGGCAAGGTTAGGGTAGTTAGTGAAACTCTTAAGGAATGCATTGAAGGAGGATCAAATGTCCCATGGTTAGAATAAGTTGGAGCATTTGTGTTGGTAATCTTATGAAAGTCGTACCAACTATGGTGATGTGGATTGCAAAGTCTATGTCACCTAGGGTAAGGACAATGAAGCACATTAGCCTATTCATGAGGCTATGAGTAGCAAAATGTTGATCTTACAATATTATTAGACTCCAGTACAATGCATCACTACTCTAGTTGATACTTCTAGACATCTCATGGCTTTAATACTAAGTTTTCACTTCTAAGCTTAACTTCTTGAAGCTAGCAATCTTTCAACTACACATTCATTGTCTTCTTGCTTTCCCCATCTTCCGGCAATGCTTTCTCCTAATTGGATCAAAGTTTGTACTACGATCAAGGATAGAGCCTTTTAGAACCTTGCTTCTTGTGAGATCTTGAAATCAAAGGCTATTGCAATGAGGTTCAAGAAAGAGAGATCAAAACAGTATGTGGCATATCTAACAATCACTTTATCCTTTATTCTTTACATGACAATAGGATAAGGGAAGAGAAGTCACACATTAAGATTGTTGGAGTTCCCACATGCCATCTTGCTCTCTCTTAGTTGAACCTTTATAGCTCTCACTTCTCTCTTGCTTCTACTCTTGCTTTCCACTCTTTCTCTACCTTTCAATTGCTATCAGAGTGAGCATTCAAGGAGCTTCTTCAGCATTGCATTCAGCTCGAGAAGGAGAGCTTGACCTGAAGCTTTCATAATAGCAGCCACACCCCAAGATATGAATGAGTCTCATTACCTTTTTGCTTAGATCTAGCCCTTCCACCATTGATTAGCCCCCCAACAAAGGTATTTGAGCTTGCGAAGTGACCTAGTAAAGACAAACACAGTAGGGTAGCCCCCAAGATAGTAGCTTGCAAATTGCAATGCAATTTTAGGGGTTGTTTTTGCACCCACAGTGTCAACCTAGTGCTCCTGGCACTCTTCCTTCTTGCTGTCCATTGGGGGTTCTTCTTGGCTTCTCTAACTCCATCTTGAGCTCTATTGGCAATGCTTATGTGAATACCTTTAGCCATTGATTGTGATTCAAGATAGATCTACTATAATACCCTGTGAGCAGCATGTATGTAAATGTTTATGGCTCATATGATGCATATGTGATATTCTTTCTGATGCCCAAATGTTGATTTGATGCTTGTGAAAGCTTCTTGAATCCATTAGAGCTTAAATAGCTCAATATTTAAAGGTTTCTTTGTTGTAGCAAAGTTTGGATATCAAGCATTCACAATGAATGTCTATATATTGAATGTATACTTGCTATTTGGGTATGCTACATGATTATGTTGATGCTTGGCATTGTTGTTTATGCCCAGATATGCTTACATTAAGCTCTATATCTTGGATTTGAGCTCAATTAATTGGATTTGGGTAGTGGCTATTTGCTTCAATGATTTTCACTTACAAATGTGAAGACTTGTTGAAGTTTATGCTCTTGAATGTATACATGATATATTTTGGGTATCCTGATGCTATGAGCTCTATGCACTGAGCTTCCTTTACTACTGTAGAGGGAGCTCACGCTCAACCCCACCAAGACCCACAGACCATTTATTATTTCAAGCGTTTCAAGCAAGCTCTAATGGCTATCTCTCACCTCCTAGCAGACGCGCCTTCGAACTTATGAGTGTAGTGAGCTTACCTCGATGCCGAAGTGAGTTGCCTCCTCCCTCACACACACCGGTAGCTCCACGATCATAGATGATAGCTCAAGCATCCTCAAGCCTCCTCCATCTAGCTCCATCCACCATAGCCGTGCATGTGCAAGAGAAGAGAAGAGAAGAGAAGAGAAGAAGAGAAGAGGAGATGGTGAGGAGCTTCACCCTCTTGATCCCTCACTCCCGCACACTCACTCCCTTACACTCTTACACTCCCTCCCTCAAGAGCACACACACAAGCAAGGTGAAGAGAAGGAGAGAAGAAGAGAGGACTCTTGTTTGCCACATACCAAAGAATGAGCTTCCATTCACTTTTTGAACTTTATATACAAAAACCCTAAAATCCCATGGGCACCCATCCCTTTTTACATGACCGGCCGTTGTCGCAAGGTTCTTTTTTTCCATTTCCCTCTTCTTGCCTCATGCCTTAAGCCTACTCCTGTCTATGCTTTTACAAATGGCATAGGAGGGAGCTTGGCACTCTTTTACAAGAGTTTCTAGAGTTTTTTGAGGCGCCTTCCATTTAAAATTGGGATTTTTGCCTCATCTTAGCTTTAGGGGCCGCCTTTGTGCCTTTGCTATTTTTCCGCTTTTTGCTTTATATTTTCACCATTTCAACTTGGGGTTAACATTAGCCCCCTCCAAGACGGGTGCCAATCCCATGGCACTTCGAGGTCTTGGTTGTGGAAAGGTGGGCTTTGGGCAAGTGGTTGGTGGGGTGATGATAGGGCCACATGTGGACTCCGTTGATTGGGAAGCTTTGATAATGATTTGGAGGTAGAAGTCAAGGTATGTCGAGTGGATGATGGGGGACTTCGAAGTTGGTGGTTTGCAATATCTTGTTGCACCTGAAAGGAGAAGGTGCTCTACCTAAGTGGAGTGTCTACCTCACCGTGCAGTGCTTTGTGCTCATGCTGGTGGAATGGGGAGTTGGGTCCAAGCTTGGTTGATGTCCCTCATTTGAGGACCATGTTCATGCGAAGGGAGGTGCGGTGTAAATAAGTTAGGGTGATAGGTCTAACCATAAGCGAGTGTTACCTCCCTAGGTATGTCCTGCCCTTGAGATGCCCTAAGCGTGAAGTGGGGAGTCAAAAAGGGATAGGGGGTTAGGAATGGAGCCAATCGACTGAGGCCATCAGATGTGCCTAACTTGAGGACTCCTAGGTGCAGTGACTGTGAGCTATGTGCCACGACTTGTGTTTGGACGTGTTGTGTGCTCATTTCATTGTTATTTGTTTGCTGTCTTTGTGTTTGGCCTTCTCTTTTTTTTTTTTTGCTAGTTATCATCATCAGAATGTGGTGGGGAAGGAGATTTAATGGAGTGACTCAAAAATTTCCAGCTTTGCATGTACCCCTTAAAATTCAAGCGGACATGGAGAGAGGTGGTGGGGAGGAATGGGTGGTTACAGTGGGTGAATTGGCTGTCACTCATATCCTTGAGAATAGCTAGGCGGAAGGAAGATAGAAGACTGGCTCGCATCATTAGACATGTCATTATGCAACTATTTATGGCGTTAGGATCAAAAAGGAGTGGGGAGAGACCACATTCTGCCAGGGTGGGATCATGCTTAAGTAAGATTTTTAATAGCCTAAGGTAGTTGCAAGTGGTAATGAAGGCGGGATCTGAACAAGAGGAGAAGTCAGCAATGAAGCGGGTCATGGTAGCATCTAATCTGTCCGAGGTGAAAGTGAGGGCTCGTGCTAAGGTAGTAGTACAGGGGTTATATATGATGGGGAAGTCGTAGCCCGGATACACCATGAATGTGGGGTTGTTTCTCTCAGAGGAGAGGGTATTACAAAAAGCCATCTAAGAGAACACATTGTCGTCGCAAATGCATCTCCGTCACAGTGGTTGGCAGTTGTATCTGGGCACAGACCAAGGCACTTCAAAGACTTTATTTTGCCAATACTCTGCATCCTCGGTGCCCCAGAGGGTAGGATTCTTCTCTCTTTCTTCGGACCATTGTTGGCCTAGCCGGCTTCCAACGCCGATCACCTCTTCCATTACTTTAAGGGGAAGGCTCTGCACAGGCCATTAGGGAGGAGGAAGTTGAAGTTAAAAGGTTGTTTCTCTTTTTCTTGTCTCTCCAAGACTACGAGTTTTGCATGGAAGCTAGCCAGCAGGTCACCTAGGTAGGGTGAAAGAGGTACGGATGGCTACGCCATAGGCTTGGCCCTCAATCTCTGTCTCGCTTCTTCCACCATTTTCTTTCTCTTTTCCCTCACAACGGTTTTTCTTTCCGCGGATGTGTCTGTTAACTACTGTTGTTCTTCAGAGTGGGGTGAAGGGGGTTGTGGGATCACTTCTTCTTCGAATCTTCCCATGTCAAATTGTAGTTCAGCTTCACCCCTCTGGCAATCTTCTTGTTGTACCTCCTCTACAAACCTCGGTGCATCAGTCTCCTGGGGGGTTAGGCCGGCCAACAATAGGTACTTGCATTGTTCATCAAGGCTCATCCCAATTGCAATGGGTTGTGGTGGCATGTGTAGCCCTGCTTGCAGAGCTCTGCGTGCTATGCTCAGCTTCTTCTCCACCACCTCAAGGGACTCCCCTTCCTCCGTGTGAGTGGCATCCATCAGAGTATTCAGGAAGGCTCATTGTTGAGTATTGAAGCCCACTTGGACTGCCTTTGCTCAACTTTCTACTAGGACTTTCTCTTTAACCACAAGAGCCAGGCAACACGCCAAGGTCTTCACTCTTCGTTCGTTTTGGCCTGCCCACTCTTCGGCTCTCTTTTTCATCTCCTCCATACTTTCTCCTTGTCTTTGTACAAGGGCCATGAGTTTCTGCTCTTGGTCTTTCAATTCCCTTCTCATTCGCTCATGCTCTTTTCTTTCAAGGCTCAACTCTTCAGTCATGGTTTCCATCTCTCTGGCGGTGTTGCTCCTCTTCTTACTTCCTTTCTTTTTCCCAAGCGGCAAAATCTGCCATGCCTCGTTCGATCCGATCTGTTTTTGCTGCCAAATCCTCATGTTGCATGATTAAAAGTTTATGTTCTCTCTGCATTTTCACTAGCTCTTGATTTTCATCTTCGAGCCGTTGCCGCCAACTTTCCTCGTTGTCATCTTTGGCCTTCAGTTCCTGTTTTAGCTCAAAGATCTCCTTTTGTTGCATAGCTATTTGCCTCGTCTTTTCAAGCTGGAAGGTTGCCATCGACTCCTTTTGTGCTTTCAACTCGAGCACTGCTATCTTTATTTCCTCCTTTGCCTTTTCTAGCTGAGAGAGCAGTTCAGCAACATATTCATCATCATTTGCTGGTGGCGTCATAGTAGTAGGGATTGGAGTGGTCGAAGCTTCCACCTTTTGGCATTTCAGATCCTACCTAGACTCGACATCTGTGGCCAGCCTTTTCTACCCAGTGGCCGTAGTCTCCACGCTCTTCCCTTGGGCCAGTTCCTTATTAATGAAGCATTGCATCCAGGCCACAAAATTGTTTACATCACCGCTGGCCAAGATGCTTGGAGTGAGAGTGGTTGCTTCACTGGTGGGCACTAAGAGGGGCAGGATGGGATGGATGGGAGCCTTGCTCTTGCCTTCGATGACCACAGGAAGTATGACTTTGGGTACATGAGTGCTTGAGCCAGGTCTCTCATCCTTGGGTGGGCTTAAAGCCCCTAGGTCGTCGAGTCAGCTTTACTGTTCTATGGACCAGTGAATTGCTTCAGTCTTGTCTTCCTCCTCCTTTCTCCTCAACTCTACCTCCTTTACCACAGCTCTTCTCTCTCTCTCTTCCTTTGTTTTCCTTGATTCTTTTGCTAGCTTTTCAGCTTCTTCCTCTCTTCAGCCTCTTTTTTTGACTCGGCTTTTCTGGCTTCCTCTTTCAACTCCTTTGCCTCTTACTTTTTCTTCTTCCTCCTCTCTTTAGCCTCTTTTAGGGATTTCCTTTTGGCTCTCTCTAGATCTTATTTTTCCTTCTTTCTGGCCTCATTCTATTTCTTCTTTTGAGCTACCTTTTTAGTGGGCTTCTTTACTTTTTTCCTTCTGGATTGAGCCTCCTGATCCTCCTTCTCTCTCTCATTTTCTGTCGCCCTGTCGCTCGATGGCTCTTTTCCCTGGTGGATCGGTGATCTATCTCGAGTCTCATCCACTCCTTCCTCTCCTTGCTGAGCTTCTTTTACAGCCTCCTGCATTATGGCTATTAGCACACTTCCATATCCGATGAAGGCTCTCCGTATTTTTAGAGGCTGGGGACTCTTCGCCTGCCTGTTTGCTGCCCACGGCTAGTGCTTTGGCTGCTTGGTCTATAGTCTTACGCATGTAGTTGTTCCAGTCTACCTCATCTAAGGTGTGGGCTGCCACATTCTCCTGCACATGTACACTTATTCGGTGCATGAGGGAGTTATAGTGCTGGTTGGAGAAGAGTGAGTGCACCAATTTCGCTTGCATGGGGGTCTCAGCATCGGGGATATCCTGTATACTGATGCCGTTGTTTTTCAAAACATCCTCCCTCTTCATCTTAAGCATAGCATACACATCTCTCTTATGTTTCTTCTTCACCTTAGGTTCCAACCCCAGTGCCTTCTCCACCAAGGACTGGCTCAATGGCACCTGCACCTGTTTAGCATTCTTTCCTCTTCCCACAGTCACCGTTCTGCATTCTTGATCCAGGTTATATGTTCTCAAAAATTCTACACACTTTGTGTGGTCAGGCTCCTTCGCAAACTTCTTTAGGTACTTCAAGAGGTTACACTGTTCCAACACTCTCATTGCAACCTCCCCCTTGGCTACCACCTTCTTGAGGTTGTGGATACTGCTAAATTTCAGCCTGATTATAGGCATGGTTTTCTAAGTTGATGCCGTATTGCGTCCTCTCCTCCTCCATGAAAGGGAGTTGGTGAGCACGATCTTGCTGCGACATCTTCCATTCCTGTCATGAACCATCATTCCCATTAGTGCTTCCAAAACAGTTATTGGCTGAAAAGAAAGACTTCGTGTTTATTGAATGAAAACATTTAAGCTCCAACATAAACTTTCCTTTCAGCCTTTTCACCCTTTATTTCAAAATTTTTGTGACATTTTTCCTCAATCGCAAGTTAACATGTTTCTTTCCTTTCTATGTTGAAGTGTACACTGAGGTTCTCACTGCAGTGTGTTTTTTCTTATGTATTTATGCATTTGCTTAATTTTGATTGGTTCCGATTTGACTCAGCTTACCCCCTCCCCTTCTACATTTGAGAAGAATCATTCCTAGGATTGAAGGCTAGCGGGCCAAGGGCATTCAAAGTATGGGTCGAGTGTTTACTTTCGCATGAGCCAAGCATAGAAGTCTGGATTGTACTCCAACTGAGCTTCGCGGTCCAAATCGAAGGGTTGGCTGCCTATATGTGTGATGTAAGTAAGGACATCTGTTAGGAAGTCATCGAAATCGATACAGCTAGCAATATGTAACTCTTCCTCGGTCAAGAGGTGATCATGGTAAGGGTGTCTTGTGATGTGCTCTTCCATGGGTCGGCCGAATAGTTGTTAACACCCTATATGAAGTTGGAGTGACATAAGTTGGGTCATACTCTGATGTCTTGATTGCGCGTCGCTGCTCAGCATTGGTCATTATTTGGCATCCTTTGAGTTCCCATTGCAATTGAAGAGCGTACCAGTTCTGTAAGAACAAGGATTCGATTTCAGCAAGTTGTTTCAACTCCTCAATTTCTTGGTCAGTGATAGCGGAAGTAGCTCACTTATTATATGACGTAATGATACGCTATTTGATGACGTGCTCTGTAGATATCTCAATGCTGAGCAAATCTGCAGATGAGTGGGGTGCTTTGACGAATGCAAATTCGAATGTGTTTCATGAACAAGGCATCATACAAACTTCGATCGCTAAGGGCTCTTGCAACAGGTCCAAGTCCAAGCGGTCATAGTTCAGAGCTAGCAACATGAATGTGGCATCTAAGCATCTAAGGCAAGCAATCATGTCATCCCCTGTGTCTTTAGCTAGATTTACAGCCAGTGTCAAGAATGATTTCCACTCATAGGAGGGTCTAAGGCTTATGGGTAGTTGGGGTTTGACAAAACTAGAGAGTTTGGCAGTAGATGGTTGCGGGTTTGGTTGTTCCTGAGATTGCGGTTGGGTCCCTTGCACCACGGGCTAAGGCCCGAACTGCTAATGGGGCACTACTACTTGCAGATGCAGCTTCTTGAGTCTTGATAGATTTACGTGGTACCTATTTAGGAGTAGCAAGCTGAGATTTGGGCTGATAGACTTGGTCGGTCTTCATGGGCATAATCAGTTGTGAGTCTATGGGCTTGGTGTCTTGAGGCTTATGTGGCTTTAGGCCTTGACACATTGTATGGTTGGGTACGGTTAAGCATGAGGGTGATGTTTGATCGGTGCCTTTGGCTTTTTTAGCCTTAGAGATCCATATCCAAGCATTACCCTCATAATAGCCTTGTGCTTGCAATAGGGTCGTGGGAACCCATCACGGCTTGAACGTAGGTCATTGTCCGTAGCTTTGTCTTGGCCTCCTAGGTTTTAAGGTTGTGTTCTTAGCCTTGCAAAGGCGTGGCCGATTGCTCCTCGGTGGCAGCCCCTAATGCTTAAGTACCCATCTGAACTAGGCTTCATGGGCATTGGCCTCGGCCTTAGCGAGTTCTTGGCGTAGAGACTTGGCGGGTTGTAACAAGTCACAACCCCCCTCCTTAGACTTGACTGTAGCCATTTCTATCGGTGGCTTTGCGGATCTTGTAGGAGTTGCACAGCCCTTGCTGAAAGCTGCTACTATGCGAACATTGTTGATGGCTAGGTGGATACACTTTCATAATCGACATTGTAGTGAGTTTGCTTTTTAAAGGTTTGACCTAATAGCGACTCCGTGCCTGCATCTTTAGTGTTTGGCAACACATAAAAGATCATTGGTATGCTCTTAGACTTGATAGAAACTGCGGCCCTGCACTTCCCTAGGAGTGCATATGATTGGCCCCCATATGGGCTTAGTTTTTCGCTAGTGGGATGTAATTGTGGTTTGCCAATGTGGGTCCAATGATCATGGGTTAAGACATTGAAGTCCGCTCCCTCATTGATCAAGGTGTTGAAAGTGCATGTTTGCTTGGCAATGATCATGATACGGAGGTAAGCAGGTTCTACAGCTTCCTCATCTTCATTGTCAATCTCCATGATTGTGGCTACCTGTACCTTGACAAGGGGTTCTAACATTGGTGGTTCATGCAGAGGATGTGTGGGAGGGTAGTACTTCTTGATGCGACTGTTGCATTGAAGAAGCCTATGCCCTCACCTTCTAGAGTCTCGAGTTCAACATTACCAGTTTGGCTAATAGCATGAACCTTGAAAGGCCCTAGACCTTTAAAGTTCATTTTTAATTTATGCCCCTTAACAGAGTTCAAGAGCACTAAGTCCCCCTGTTCAAAGTCACACTACTTGACATGCTTGTCAAACCAGCTTTTGCATCGTTCTTTCTCGCATATGAGTGCATGGGTAGCTAGAAGTCAGGTTTCCGAGAGGCGTTCGAGTTCAACTAAACGTTCCGTCCATGCCTCCTTTCCTTCCCATCGTTCGTAAAGTGCAATCCTCAGGCTAGGAACGAAGAACTCTACAGGTAGAATTGCTTTAGTTCCATAGGTCAACCTAAAAGGCATCTGGCCTACAGCCGTTTTATAAGCTGTGCGGTAAGCCCACAAGGCTACCATCAACTTGTTATTCTAGTCATTGCGCAAAGAAGAGACTACCTTGGTTAGGAAGTTTACTAGAATTTTATTTGTGGATTCCACCTGGCCGTTTGTCTAAGGGTAGTATGGTGAGGACTTCCAATGGATAATCAAAAAGGTGGATAGAAGATGTGCAATCACATCATTAATGAAGTGCATGCACAGGTCGCTAACTAGTTTGATTGGACAGCTGAATCATGAGATTACCTGCTCCCATAGCAACTTGGCAATCATTCTAGCATCATTCTTTCTCGCAGCTCTTGCTTCTGCCCATTTTTTTAGATAGTCAGTGGTGGCTACAATGATGTACTTGTCTTGCAAGTATTGTGCTGTAGGACTAATGGGTCCTATGAAGTCAATTCCCCATTTCTCGAAGGGTTGTCGTGCAATTATTGGGGTTAGCTCCATCTGATCCTTGCAAAATCAAGACCTTTGTCTGCTGACACTCATCTCAGTGCTTAACAAATCATGCCGCATCGCGAAAAAGCATGGGCCACCACATTTGAGATTGCAGCACCTTCTTGCGGGCTGTCGTATCTCCACTAAAGTGTCCTCCAGCAATTTCGTTGTGCGCCTCTAAGAGCGCATCAGTCATCTCATGCTTGCATACACATTTACGTAACAATCCATCTTGTCCTAGCCTATATAGCTATCCTACTGTCAATTGATAGGGTTGGAATTGAGGATAAGTCACCTAAGTCAGGCTTTCTCTATTGATCGTTCAGGTAGTTCATGCTGCAGCCGTTGGACTATGTCATCTGCCCAATATGGCGTCAAGTCAGCTCGAAATAAATCTATCTCACTGGATAGGCTAAACAAGTGCGCGTCTGGCAACTCATCGGCGATGCCTTGTCCAACAGTCTCTCCCGTAGGGATGCGTGACATGTGGTCGGCCATGTAGTGCTACTTTTCTTTTCGTACAACCACAGAGAAGTCGAATTCTAAAAGTAGAAGGAGCTATCGAGCTATGCGTCTTGTAGCACAAGGTTTGTTTACTAAATATAGCAGGGCTTGATGGTCCACAAAGAAAGTGAAAGGCATGGCTAATAAATATTGCCAAAATTTCTTCACGGCAAATACCATGGACAGACCTTCTCTTTCTGTCTCATCGAATAGTTCATCTCGGTCTCAGTGAGTTGTCTGCTAGCAAAGCTCACTGGATAGTCAAGATTGTGTTCGCCAAGTTGGCACAACACTTGCCCCATAGTGAATTTTGAAGCATTAATATGCACGTGGAAGGTAATGGTCCAATCTGGGGCTCGTAAAATCGGTGCTGTGGGTGGTCAGAGCCTTTTTCAAATCCTCATATGTGCATTGGCATTCTTTAGTCCATTCGAATATAATCAACAGTTTGTATAGAGGTCTAGCAATCGATGCATAATTCAGCACAAACCACCGATAATACCTCCTATGACCTAAGAAGCTTTGACTCCCTTATAGTTGGTTAGGGGTGGAAGATCAACAATGACCCTGACCTTCGAAAAGTCCATGGCAATGCCATTCTTCGACACCACATGCCCTAGGATGCATCCGTGCTTTACCCAGAAGTTGCTCAAAGAGAGACGATATAGGTGACACTATTCAAAGACTGCTCGGATTTTTTCTAAGTGTTATCTCTAGGTCAAGTGAGCACACAAGTTGTCTATGAAGACTTCTAACTCTTTCCTGAGCATGTCTTTTAAATATAGTGCACATAAGGTGTTGAAAGGTGGCTGGAGCATTAGTCAACCCGAAGGGCATGACTATGTAGATAAAGATCCCCCACTCAGTGGCGAATGCAGTCTTATGCCGATCGTCAGGATGCACATGCACCTAATTGTATCCAGAGAAGCCGTCTAGAAAACTATAGGCCTCTTTGTCTGCCACTCTCTCGAGCATGTGCTCAATGTACGACAATGGGTAGTTGTCCCTCTCTTAGTGGCAGCATTCACTTCGATTAATCTTTACCTAGGACAATATTTTTTAAGGTTCGCAAATGCATATAGATGGTACATACATGGGAGAGATTATGTGAACTTTACATTAAAGACACGTGACTCCTTGCCTTAGGAGAAAGGAAGGTAAATCCAAGATAAAATGCTGCATAGTAGGGAAAGGGCGAAGGCATCATTATCAATCCAACTGCGGTTCCGATCGTAAGTAATGTATTTCTAAATTGATAGATGCTTGTTTTGATTCTCGCATGAGATATGTTAGGCTCCGTACTTTCCTGTGCTAGAAAATGTCATTGAAAATGATAAATCGCATCTCAAATATTCAAAGATGAAGTTTGTGAAGTGCTTGCATCAAGGGGAGTTAAATTGCACCTAGTTGCTATGCAATGAATCCATGCATTGTATAAGCAATATATGGGACTCTACAGTATTGAGCATCGACAAAAATTAGATCAATGTTGATAGCAACAGTGCAAAAAGGGAAGGAAATGGTCCATCTGATAGTAGTGGGTGGTAGAATGACTTTAAGACACCAGAGGAAGCAAAGGCTATAAAAGGAGCAGAGAGAAAGTGATGCAAGTTGTGATCATGACAGTTTTACACACACACATATGGTTGTTGTTAGCATCAACAGGTTCCTAGCTAACTTATGGTGCTCATGTTGTTACAGTGAATGACAACTAGACCATCTCCCTGTATATCCAAATTTGGGTTGATTTTTATTGTTTTTGTGAGCTAAATGGTTGAATTTGAGGATTTATTGATTGATTTTTGTTGAGTTGAAAGTATTTTGGAATGTGTTGGGATGGGTTGAGTATGTTTGAGAAGCTCATGATGGGTTGTGGTTGAGGTATGATGTTTTAATAGGTTCTAAAATGTGTCTATTTAGTTCTGATAGGGTCTATTTTGCTTCTATTTTCATATGTTTTCTTTTTGTTTATGAGTTTGAGATTGTGAATAAAGCTTTTGAGAAACGATTGACAAATGTGTTGGATGGTTTGAAGTGGTTTTGGTTGAAGCTATATGGTTTTTATGCCTTTTGTTGACCCTCTGTAGTGTTTTGTAGAGCCTCTATCTCTGTTCTATAAGCCTATGTTTGCTTCTGTATCTTTTCTTATAGATGAATGTTTAGCTTAGGGAATGTTTTGAAATCTTGGAGTAGGAAGAATAAAGCTTGAAATAGCTTGAAGAAGTAGCTAAAGAAGACTTGACATAAAGACTACAGTGACAGTGACAGTAGTGAGCTCTCAAGGGACACTATAGTGGCTCTGGTGACTCTTCATATTAGACATACCTCTTAGGAGGGGCATCCACGACCAAGAGAGGGTTATTGATGATTATTCCTTGTAATTTCATTGTAGTATGGAGAGAGAGTATGTGTGTGAGAGATAGAGTATGAGAGATAGCCAATTTTCCATGAAGAAACATTGTATGTACATGAGAGAGACTATGAAGATGAATACTATGTGATGAATTTCATTCAAAGTTGATCTTTCTTTTGTGTCACTGTGGTTCTTTGATGGTTTCTATGAAGAAAATGAAGAATTTTTTAAAGATTTTTTGTGATGAATTCGTGGTGGGAGAATTGCTATATGATGATGCATGAAGATTTGTGAAGATTGGTGTTGTTTTTCTTCTTGTGGTTGATTAAAATATGAAAAACATATTTGTTGGTGTGACAAGATAGATCTTCTTGCAATAGATTCCCTATTTTTCTTGGTGTTCCTCTTGGGGGCACCAGTGATTGTTGGTCCTTTATTTCTTGGATTTTTCCAATCGTTGCACATATGCATAGTGCATACGCACATGTACATATACATATACATGCACATTGCACAATGCACACTGTACTAGTGCATTGCACCAACACACACCATACATGAGTTAGTGTGCATGCATAGTCCATTAGCCCCTCACAATGCATTACAATATTGCACTTGCTCACTTTATCTTGTTACACTAGACCTAGTGTCATCGTTACACCCTCGCATATTAACCCTCATGCATAGTGCATTGCACTAGCATGCATGCACATGTACACAACCTAGTGCACTCACTATCCTAGTGCACTGCCCCTTACATTGCACCTTGCATCCTATTACACTACACAATGTGCTAGCTTCAGCCTTACACCCCGGTTTAATCCCATTGTTGTAGTGTGCACTTACCCTAGTACACACTACAACCCTATACCCTTGCATAGACCCTCACACCTTAGCACACAGATACCTACACTCTCCTAGAATACCACACTACAAGTCACTTTACACCTAGGCACACACAACTCACTACTAGGTTAATCCCATCATAATGCACAATGCACTAGTGTATGTACATTGTGCATCCACTATGCACTTATATATCCTAGTTCACACATACATGTACACACCTCCTCGCACATAGAGTAATATACACTCGTGTACTCATTGTTGTCTCTTTTTTCTCTCTCTTTCTTAGCGTAAGACCCACCTTATTCACAAGGGGGATCAAAGGGAAGGAGGAGGAGGAAGGTGGCACCTTGCAATGCACTTGTGCACTACCCCATAATCCATTCTAGATCCACCACACATAGAGCATTTGCACATTGAGCACATTTGCACAAGTATACTATCCTATTATGCATACATTGTGCAACATTGAGACCATCATAGTGCACTGCAACGTGTACACCCATGTGCACCATGGATTAACCCGACCATAGTACACATTAGCTTGTACACCCATGTGTATCGGCACTAAACTAGTACACTAGTGCACATGCACTAAGCATATGCCACCTACCAAGTGTAGCCATATAGCATACCATAACTCCCACTGCAAATGCTATGTGAAGATGAGTGGCTATCATGGCATACATGAAACTATCCACTCTATATGTTTAAGGGATCTCAGTCATCTTAGCCTTGTGCTCATACAAAATGTGGACAATCGACATGACTAACCTTCATATCAGAAGGTAAAGGATACCCAATGGGATTAACATCTTGCATATGAAACCACTCAAGGACCTAAATTTGGATGTACTCCTTCTATGACAAGTAAAGGAACCCCTTAGAGCAATCACACATGATACATATCCCAAGAAGATGTGAAGCCTATCCCATGTCCTTCATCTCAAGGCTCTTCTTGAGCTAAATTTTCAAAGCATACAAATCATCATGAGCACTCCCAATAATCAACAAATCATCCACATAGAGTACCAAAATCATAAGGCTGCCATCATGGGCCTCCTTCTATATAAACACATATCCATATCACTATGGATATATCCTTGTGAATGCATGAAAGCATCGAACTTGTGGTACCATTCCCTAGGTGCTTGCTTAAGGACATAGATGCTCTTTCTAAACTTGCACACTAGGTTTTTCCTGCCTTTTTCTTGAAATCCCTTAGATTTCTACATATAAATCTCATCATGCAAGTCCCCACGTCAGAAAGTTATCTTGACATCCATCTGATAGAGATCCAAATCGAGCCATGCAACCAAAGACAAAACCAATCGTAGGGTAGTCATCTTGATGAGAGGAGAGAAAAATTTATCAAAGTCAATGCCATACTCCTACTTAAAACCCCTTGCAACCAATCTAGCCTTAAAGGCTGCATGGGGCATCCATGGGCACTCTTTAACTTGTATGGCAAAACACGTTAGAGGCAAAGGAACCAAATTTCATATATGATTTTTTTGCAGTGAGACATACTTTGATTGTATGTCCCTCTCCCAAGAGTAACTATCACCTCTACACATGGCCTCATCATAGGTTAGAGGCTCACTAGCATCTATCACCACAATATAATTTATAGAGGGTGCAAATTGATCGGGTTGACGTCTATCTCTAGTAGACTGTTGCAAAACAAGCTATGGAGCCTCTACATCCTATTTAACATTATGGTCTTGGGCCACTAGAGCATCAATTGCTATGGGCTATCTAGCTGGTTGTACAGTAACAAGAGGCTCCTCTTGAAATATCACCCTACATACCTCAATAAACTGCTCAAGTTACTTATGCATTTTCTACTCATGGAAAATAACCAAAGACTTGGGATCTAGCTTATTGCACTTGTCCTTGGGAACATGGCAGAAAGCCTCATAACCGAAGATACGCAAATGAGCATATGATGGAGGTTTTCCAAACCATACATTCTTTGTAACCTCATAGTCAAGAGCAGTGAAGGGGGATCATTAATCAAATGTATAGTATTTTTGGTTGTGTCACCCCAAAAGTATTGTGGTAAGCTTGTCTGGCTAAGCATACTACGAACTCACTCCTGAGTCGTCCTATTCATGTACCCAGCCATACCATTTTGGGGTGAGGTATACAAGGTGGCGGTCAACTAATGCCTAATACCCCTCTCATCACAAAACTGCTCACAGGCTTTAGATACATACTCTCCCCCATTATTAGATCGTACGCATTTCATCCTATACCTAGATTGGTTCTCAACAGAAGCAAAACTAACGTTGAAATGTATCCAAGACTTTTGATTTCTACTTTATGGAATATGCCCAGAACTTATATGAGTAATCGCCAATGAAAGAAATGAGATAACTTGCATCACCTAAAGAGTTATAGGCCATAGGTCCAAAAACATCAAAATGAACAAGAGCCAAAGGCTCACCCATGTATGTAATGGAAAACTTCTTATGTGAACTATGGGTTTGCCTGCCATAAAGACAATAATCATGAGTCAAAATAGTTAAGGGGCAGAAGATACTGCAAACAAGTAAGCATTTTCATATCCTTTAGTGAAATGTGCCCAAGGTGATGATGCCATAACGATATATGTGGTACTATAGCCATATCCAAAACATGGTAGATATACCCAAAGACAAGGGACAAAGAGTGCAAGGCTTTGCACATGGTGGTAGGATAATATTTCCATGTATAATCTTCCACGAGGAATCACCAAAAGAGACAACATAACTTGTATCATCCAATTATCCAACAAAAAGTAGGCTTTTAGTGAAAGTTAGAACATAGCATGCATCATACAAAGTAAACATATTGCTTGAAGAAAACTGTAGTTAGACATCTCCAATACCAACAATATCCAATGCCAAATCATTACACAATGTGATAGATCCTATCATACTATGATAGAAGTGGAATCACTCTCGATGAGGACTAACATGAAATGAAGCCCTCGAATCAATCAACCAACACCGATCATAGGTGCAAAAGGCATTAGTAAAGTGTGAAACATCAAGAGAAGAAGCTGCAAGTATGTAATCTTCATCAGAATCAATCTACACAACATTAATCCATTCAATCTTGACACTAGAATTGCTAGGAACAATGATGCAATCATCATTCCTTTCATGCATTTTGCCCTTTTTCTTGTGCTTGCCATCACACATTTTATGGCAATGTGGTTGAGTATGACCCTACTTCCCACAATAATGACAAGTCAATGTGGACTTACAACCATAGGACTTACTGCGAGACTGTCCATGTGACTAAGGGTTTGGAGTCTACCTTATCATCCGAAGTTGGAGCCATGAAGCGTACATCTTTGCAAGCTGCCATTCAATTGGCTGAGAGTCTCTTCCATAGTGGTCATTATCGGTCTTACCATTATTGTCTCCGATTGTCAAAGCATGATAACTACATCATCAATATTCTTCTATTAACCTCTTCATTCAAGAGTGCACCCTCTACATCCTACATTTTCAGCCCATCAGTAGGTATATTTGCACACATAGCAACACGGAATGTGCCCCATGACTCGGGCAATGTAACCAACAAAAACAAGGGAAAAAGATTCTCCTTAAAGTCAATCCCTAACAAAGACAAGCAGATGAAAATAGAATGAAACTCATTCAAGTGGGTGGACATGGAAGTCCCCTCCTTCATACAAAGGTTCATGAGTTACTTCATTCAATACATCTATGAAGTAATAATTTGCTTGTCATAGTCATCACAATTCTTCTCCCATAATTGCTGAGTGATCTTCCCTTCAAAGTCAACATTATAGAAAACCTACTTAGAGAGTAACAAAATGATCATAGATTTACATAACTCATCTAGTTTAGCTCAATCCTTTGCATCAAAGCATTGAGCTTTACACCCTCGTGTCTCAATGGCTTAATCTGCAATTTCTCCACTAGAA